>NC_068454.1:65589990-65764990 GCF_023373465.1 Oncorhynchus keta
ACACACACACACACACACACACACACACACACACACACACACACACACACGGAACATGCACACACTTACACACATTAGTGGTGAGGGCGCTCTCTTGTGTTCTGTTATTTATCCGGATGAAGTGCATCGGGTGAAATTACACTTCTAACAGGAACACACACACACACGTACGGTTCTTCTGTGCTCCTGAAACCTGAAGCCAACCACATGGGCAGGAGTTAACCCCTTCATACTCACTCATGAACTTTGTACGAGCAGAACTAGCACATACGCACACACACACACACACACACACACACACACACACACACACACACACACACACACACACACACACACACACACACACACACACACACACACACACACACACACACACACACACACACACACACACACACACACACACACACACAGGTACACAGCATGGTGTAACTCACTGGCGTTGTCGAAGGGTATCTGTGTGCAGCTGTAGGGTTGCTTGGTGGAGTCGGGGTTTGGGGGATAGGGACAGTAGTAGACAGCTCCTCCCTCTATGATGCCTGGCTGGGATGTGTTGGCCTTGGGCGCTCCCACCAACACACTCAACCTGCAGGGACACAGTCATGATATATTTATTTTATTTTATTTTATTTCACCTTTATTTAACCAGGTAGGCTAGTTGAGAACAAGTTCTCATTTGCAACTGCGACCTGGCCAAGATAAAGCATAGCAGTGTGAACAGACAACACAGAGTTACACATGGAGTAAACAATTAGCAAGTCAATAACACAGTAGAAAAAATAGGCAGTCTATATACAATGTGTGCAAAAGGCATGAGGAGGTAGGCGAATAATACAATTTTTGCAGATTAACACTGGAGTGATAAATGATCAGATGGGCATGTACAGGTAGAGATATTGGTGTGCAAAAGAGCAGAAAAGTAAATAAATAAAAACAGTATAAAAACAGTATGGGAATGAGGTAGGTGAAAATGGGTGAGCTATTTACCTATAGACTATGTACAGCTGCAGCGATCGGTTAGCTGCTCGGATAGCTGATGTTTGAAGTTGGTGAGGGAGATAAAAGTCTCCAACTTCAGCGATTTTTGCAATTCGTTCCAGTCACAGGCAGCAGAGTACTGGAACGAAAGGCGGCCAAATGAGGTGTTGGCTTTAGGGATGATCAGTGAGATACACCTGCTGGAGCGCGTGCTACGGATGGGTGTTGCCATCGTGACCAGTGAACTGAGATAAGGCGGAGCTTTACCTAGCATGGACTTGTAGATGACCTGAGCCAGTGGGTCTGGCGACGAATATGTAGTGAGGGCCAGCCGACTAGAGCATACAAGTCGCAGTGGTGGGTGGTATAAGGTGCTTTAGTGACAAAACGGATGGCACTGTGATAGACTGCATCCAGTTTGCTGAGTAGAGTGTTGGAAGCCATTTTGTAGATGACATCGCCGAAGTCGAGGATCGGTAGGATAGTCAGTTTTACTAGGGTAAGCTTGGCAGCGTGAGTGAAGGAGGCTTTGTTGCGGAATAGAAAGCCGACTCTTGATTTGATTTTTGATTGGAGATGTTTGATGTGAGTCTGGAAGGAGAGTTTGCAGTCTAGCCAGACACCTAGGTACTTATAGATGTCCACATATTCAAGGTCGGAACCATCCAGGGTGGTGATGCTAGTCGGGCATGCGGGTGCAGGCAGCGATCGGTTGAAAAGCATGCATTTGGTTTTACTCGCATTTAAGAGCAGTTGGAGGCCACGGAAGGAGTGCTGTATGGCATTGAAGCTCGTTTGGAGGTTTGATAGCACAGTGTCCAATGACGGGCCGAAAGTATATAGAATGGTGTCGTCTGCGTAGAGGTGGATCAGGGAATCGCCCGCAGCAAGAGCAACATCATTGATATATACAGAGAAAAGAGTCGGCCCGAGAATTGAACCCTGTGGCACCCCCATAGAGACTGCCAGAGGACCGGACAGCATGCCCTCCGATTTGACACACTGAACTCTGTCTGCAAAGTAATTGGTGAACCAGGCAAGGCAGTCATCCGAAAAACCGAGGCTGTTGAGTCTGCCGATAAGAATATGGTGATTGACAGAGTCGAAAGCCTTGGCGAGGTCGATGAAGACGGCTGCACAGTACTGTCTTTTATCGATGGCGGTTATGATATCATTTAGTACCTTGAGTGTGGCTGAGGTGCACCCGTGACCGGCTCGGAAACCAGATTGCACACTAACCGAATGTTCACACAAAACTTAAGAGAAATAAATGGTCTTTAGCACATAGAGACACACACACTGCTAGAGAGACAGATAATTACACATATTCATTGGGCAAGACACATTAATATTTTAGTCATTTAGCGGAAGCTTTTATCCAGAGCATAAAACTAAGGAGCTGAAACAAGAAACACGATAGGAGCATCTTGGTAATAAAACAGTCCTCAGTTCCTTTACAAATTACAGAGTCAGCACAGAAAGCATAAGTACAGTTGGCTACTAGCACTATGAAATATTGGTGTGCCTGGAAAACGGTCCCAACTTATTCTACTATTCTGTGACATTTGTAACTGTATTTGTGTTCACTTGCGAGCCGAATTAACTGTTGAATTAATGATATTCTATTCTACTATTTTATTAGGAGAGTGAACCCATCTCTCTGTTCAGACATGTTGTTTTTCTGGGAATCCAGACCTAATTCATATTAACCCAACATGAACCAGCAGACCTTTGTAGGCTGTTCCAAATTTAAATTAACAACATAAAACATGCAATGTTTTAAAGTGATAGTTGTGGTCTCGGACTGTTGTCACTCACGTGCTGCTTTCGGGGGTCGGTCGGTAGAAGTCCACGGAGTAACCAAAGTAGCTCCCCTCTGGTCCTCCGTAGACGGCCGGGCGCTCCGCATGCAGGTTGAACCCCGAGACCACCGAAAGGACCAGCCACAGCACCGACACCACGCGACACAGCATCCCACCGAACGTGCACATCCTATAAGCACACATTAACATCTTCCCCGCAGCCAGAGCAGTAGTCTATTACGCCGCTTGAATCCGTTAGCAAGGAGAGAGATAGATGATAGAAGAGATGGAGCGAGAGAGGTGTTTCTGTCCTGCCGGGTGAGTTATCCAAAGTTGTGCCCGTGCGTTCCGCTCTCCCTTCTGTCTCCCACACAAGCTACACACACTCTCCTCCAGGTCAGATCTATAGATGCTCTCACTCACACACACTCTGCAGCCTGTAGCCAGACTCCTGTCGCTGCGGCGTCGCGCTTGTATTCTGTGCGCGCCCCGGTTGCGCAACACTTCGACCCCCGCGCCCCCTTCAAGACCGCATCCAGACCACATTAGAACGCGCTCCAAGGGGCTGCTACATCAAGCTATCGTTTTATGGGGAAAAAAAGAGATTTTCTCATTTCGTAGGTTTTGATCGTGAAGCAATAAATATTATAAACTGGATGTATTAATGATCTATCTCTCTTTCTCGCTCGCTCACACACACGCGCACGCACAATGGCCATATATTATGACATGACTTCAGTCAGTGTGGTGATACTGATATGTCTGATATTACAGATCTCGGGTTTCGCGGTGTTTTATTATTAAACCGTTTATTCTGACCGGTTTAATGAGGTGCGTTTCCTTCCATTAAAGAATAATCACCGGTAATTATCTCGCGTAATTATTACTGAGATCTAAAGTTAAACACGCCAGCCTGAGCACTAAAACTAAAGACGGGTTAGGCCTATCACGTTGTATGTGTGTCGAAATGTGTTTGTGTGTGTAGGCCTATGTGTGTGTATGTGTGTGATGGGTTTTCAACGCACGCGTTACCAATCCCCTGTCCTGCGCGAGTCCTCTCCCAAAAGTTAAGCTATAAATAAACTCGTAGCCTATTCTGATCCAGACACAATGTGTGGGTGTGCGTTTTTTTTAGCCATCTTGCCTGCATAGCCAACATCCTGTAGATATACAGTGTAATCTTATCAAAGCAGAAAAATCCACTATGCTCACATCACTCCTCCAGTGTGTGTGTGTGTGTCCTGTGTGTGTGTTTCTGCATTAACTCAGTCTGCTCCTAATCAGCATCAGGAGAGTTTTAATTTAATCTGAACTTTAGAATGTTTGTTGTCAAAAGACGAAAGTCTCATATAGTCATAGTGAGCTGTAAAACTGTGACTGTGTGCTGGGGAGTACTGGTCTTTCTCAGCTGTTATGAGGAACATGTTTAGGAGATGCTTTATGTCCATTTGTGTTGGAGTAACATGACTTATGTGGACCACATTGTCCAAATATCTGTAATGACCTTAGTAACCATTTATTTAGCTATGGACCAAAATGAAGTACTTAGGCTGAAACGTATGCATTTCTATGTCACTGTGTGCGTGTGTAGAGTTATGATGTTACTGTAAACCACTTCTTCATATTTTCAGACAAGTGATATGAACCAGGTGGGGTTGTGTATGTTGTGTGTGTCTGAGTGTGTGTGTTATAGAATCTGAGGCTGCATGGTGATGAGAGGGAGTCACAGTGAACAACCTTGACCTACCAGATGGAGAATTCAGACAAGTTTCCCCAACTCTCCTTAACCCCTCCCCTTTGCATGCCCTCTTCCTCCTTTACCCCCCCCCCTACTCTTTCCCTCTGCTGTTCTCAATCTCTTTCCTTACGTCTCTCGGCACTCCTCTTGCTGTCCGTACCTCTCTCTCCATCTCAATCTACCCTTTCCCTCCCTCCCTGCTAATGTAAACTCAGCAAAAAAAGAAACATCCTCTCACTGTCATCTGCATTTATTTTCAGCAAACTTAACATGTGTAAATATTTGTATGAACATAACAAGATTCAACAACTGAGACATAAACTGAGCAAGTTCCACAGACATGTGACTAACATAAATTGAATAATGTGTCCCTGAACAAAGGGGGTTCAAAATCAAAAGTAACAGTCAGTATCTGGTGTGGCCACCAGCTGCATTAAGTACTGCAGTGCATCTCCTCCTCATGGACTGCACCAGATTTGCCAGTTCTTGCTGTGAGATGTTACCCCACTCTACCACCAAGGCACCTGCAAGTTCCCGGACATTTCTGGAGGGGAATGGCCCTAGCCCTCACCCTCAGAAATAACAGGTCCCGACATGCTCAATGGGATTGAGATCCGGGCTCTTCGCTGGCCATGGCAGAACACTGGCATTCCTGTCTTGCAGGAAATCACGCACAGAATGAGCAGTATGGCTGGTGGCATTGTCATGCTGGAGGGTCATGTCAGGATGAGCCTGCAGGAAGGGTACCACATGAGGGAGGAGGATGTCTTCCCTGTAACGCACAGCATTGAGATTGCCTGCAATGACAAGCTCAGTCCGATGATGCTGTGACACACCGCCCAAGACCATGATGGACCCTCCACCTCCAAATCGATCCCGCTTGGTGAGACAAAACCATGACTCGTCAGTGAAGAGCACTTTTTGCCAGTCATGTCTGGTTTAAAGTCCATTATCGAACAAAATGATGTTTCTGGGACATTTTGGAGTGCAGAAAGAAGATCTTCAAAGGTAAGGCATTTATTATATCATTATTTCTGACTTTTGTGTCACCACCTGCCAGGTTGAAAATTATTTTCATGTGTTTGTATTCGGGGCGCTGTCCTCAGATAATCAAATGGTCTGCGTTCGCCGTAAAGGCTTTTTGAAATCTGACACTGCAGCTGGATTAACGAGAAGTTAAGCTTTATTTTGATGTATTATACTTATATTTTCGATTATCTTGAATATTGATATTTCTGTACTTTGAATTTGGCGCTCTGCAATTTCACTGGATGTTGTCAAATCGATCCCTCTAAAGGGATTGGCGCACAAAGGGATCACTAACACCCTTTACAATGAAGATCTGTGAAGGTATTTGATTTTAGCAAATTATCTTTGAAATACAAGCACCTGAAAAAGGGATGATCCTTTTTTTTCCCTGAGTGAATGTCAATGTTGAACTCCAGAGACAGATGGAACCATAGTGGCTCATTACATTAGACGAGCATATGGTCTCACACATGCATATGGTGACCAACAACAGACAGACACAAACATAGAATGTACCGTGCCTGTATACCTGCCATTCTCATAGAGCACATATGCTGTGTGAGCATGTTTCTTCTTGCTGTGTGCAGGCATCCAGAGGTGGACAGTTTAACCCAGTGTACACACACGTGAACAGCACTCTTAAAATGGCCCTTTTGAACAATGTTGATAGAGAGGTGGACTGTTCATTCTCAACTGTTTCGTGTAAATCCAAGATGAACAGAATGAAAAGAGACTTCAGATATTCAACAGGATATCAGTTCTTAGAAACTTTACCTGGCGAGGATACACATGCGTGTGCGTGTACACACACCGAGAGGACTAGAACAAGAGTAGTGCTCCTCTCTTTGGTGTGCCACATGCCTGTGTTATGATGGTCATTCACCAGGTAAAAGCATTCTAATTTGTATGAGTTTCAGTGTGCGCTCAATAGTTCAACCATCCGTTATTGTTCTCTCTATCTCCCAGACTCTCCCAGACTCATCCAACAAACACAGAGATATCCCCTTTCCAATAACACACATACACCACAGACTGACAGACATGCAAACACACATACATGCTCGAGAGCATTCTGTTGAAATCAATGATGAATTGTGGGTAAATTGTGACTGACTGATCTACAAACAATAATGAGTAGTTACTTATGATGCAAGTAGACGGATGGTTAGGTGAGACTACGATGCAAGATGATGTGTAGATTAGTCAGTCGGCAGTCGCCTGCAACATCGAACATCACACAAGTGAAGAAAAACGGTTTATTAGTTTTGGGGGGGGGGGGCAATAAATACATGAATACCATATCACTTCCTGTGTTGGTATGAAGAGAGAAGTCACTCGAAGTGTAAAACCAGCCAAAGGTTCTACTCCCAGGTCAAACCACTAAACAGGAGGAATTTCCTCATATCGCTGCTGTGATTGGTCCCTTTATGCTGTAAACACCAGGGTGTGTGTATGTGTGTGCGTTACCCTTTTACTCTAATCTGCTGTGAAAACCCTTGAGGCTAGTTTCCCAGCCCCAGATTTAGGCTGCTCCTGGACTATTTCAATGGAGATAATGCAGTAAACCTAATCTGGGTCAGGGATACCCTGCCTCAGTACTAAGAGGTCAAACTAACTTAGCTGTAGTTAGAATAGGAGTGTGTGTGTGTGTGTGTGTGTGTGTGTGTGTGTGTGTGTGTGCACGCGCATCTTGGAAAAAGCTTTGGTTGTTTCTCTTTAACAGTCAGACAGCTGGGTGGTACAGAAGCATAGATCCAGTCAGTCAGTTACAGGTTTACATTCCAACGAGGTCAGCTATCTCATTAATATATGTAGTTCTTATTAGGTGAATATATCCCAGAGTATAAAACAGAGTCATCTATAGAGTGATAAGTCATTCAGCTTTTTACAACAAACCAAAAACATCCTGTGACTTCATTTACAGTCATGTAAAACACAACAGAGTTAACAGTAAACAAGTGTGTCTGTATGTCAAGTGTGTGTAGTGGCGTATATGTTGTGTGTGTGTTTTTCTCCTGCCCAGGACAGTGAGCAAATTCCTGTGTGTGCAGCAGTGTACATGCACGGTGTCTCTCAGTCTTTGTGGCCTTCTTTCCTTTAGAGATCAGTCAGTCCTCTACGACCCTAGAATTGAGTTAGTTAAGTGAAGGGGAGCGGTCAGTATTCCACAGCAGTTCTATGTAGGGCCACTTGGTCTGGAGGCAGCGCTTCACTGGAGTGTCATCTGTCCTCACCATGGGGTCCTCAAAGCCCAGGACCAGGGCTGAACCCTGCACATACTCCACCTGACAAAGAGAAACACACACACACAGTCAGTATGCACACACACATTACATTCTCATTCTTACCTCCCTTTTGACCTCCCTTTCCGTAGCAACCAGTAATCCGGGTCAACAGCATCAATGTAATAGTATAGCTTCTGTCCCTCTTCGCCCCAACCTGGGCTCGAACCAGGGACCTCTGCACACATCGACAACAGCCACCCTCAAAGCATCGTTACCCATCGCTCCACAAAAGCCGTGGCCCTTGCAGAGCAAGGGGAACAACTACTTCAGGTCTCAGAGCGAGTGACGTCACCCGATTGAAACGCTATCAGGGCGCACCACCGCTATCTAGCTAGCCATTTCACATCGGTTACATATATCTTACCCTCTCATTGTGGTTGGACTGTTTCAGGCCATTGTAGTGGTAGACAGGAAAGGAGTCTGGGATTCCAGGATCCTGTAAAAACAATATATAAACCAGTTAACAATCATCCCTGGGGTGTGTGTCGATAACTCTGCTCTGGAAGATGTGGGTATATCGGAACCCACAGTTTGACTAGAGAACATTCTCTAACCCACAGACAATTCAGCATACTTTAGCCTGAAACCCATAACCCACGTATGTGCGTGTACACATGTGAAACCCTAACCCCAATCCCACAGAACAGCCTATATTAGAAACCAGTCAATAACGACACAGGCCCAAACACTTTGTTGGGACGTTCCAGAATGCTAATAGACTGTGTGAGTGTGTTTATGTGAAACCATAACCTCAGTCTGTGTGTGTGTGTCTGTCTCCAGTTGGCTAATGGCAGTATAATTTCTTTGTGGCCGAGGGCCATTCCTCTGGTGAGTCCCCGAAGCCCTGATCACTTTAACACACTTCCCGCTCCTCTCTCTTTGTCCCCACCTCCCTTTCCCACCTCTTTCTCTTTGCCTCTCGCTCTCCCTCTCTTCAGAAATGGTTCCCTGCCACTGAGACCCTGTCTGAGCAGGGGTTTGTGTAAACATATATTTAAACATTTCAGTCACCATTGCATTGCTGTAAAAGATTTGATTCAACAAATTCATATCCATCGTCAGCCACAAGCCACTAACAAAACGGAAGCGCTCATGTATGTACATGCATACGCCAAAGATATTTCTTGTTTATCGGTCTTCGCAGTTTGTTTTATGGATATTGCTGCAGCTTTGAAGTATCTCAGCTCCTCTTCAGTTACCTGATCAGGGAAGAACTCCAGGAGGAACGGAGCCAGCAGCACGATCCCCAAGCCCTCTGGATCCAACTTACTCTTCATCAGACTCACACTGGAGACGGAGCGAGGGAGAGAAAGAGAGGAAAGAGTTACGTTTGTCAAAAATTTCAACATGATCTTATAGTCTAAGCACAGCAATGAGACATACCCCCAATTCTTCAGAAAATCTTAAAAATGGTCCCTGTTTTAAAGCAATGATAAAACTTGTGTCAGTTGGAGGGAGAGAAGGGGGAATTGAGAAGGGACATTGGGTGAGAGCTAGAGAAAGGGTGGAGGTGAGGGGTGAGGGAGGGCGATGGGGTGCAAGTGAGGAGAGGCCAAAGGGGTGGAGAAGGGAGGGGTAGAGGTGAGGAGGAAGGGTGGAGCTGAGGAAGGAGGGGGTGCTGGTAGTGAGAAGGGCTGATTGAGGTATAAATGTGTCATGTTCTGTGTAAAAAATTTGGTGTAAGAAAGCAAACACTGGAGAAATGTACGGTAACCCCGTCTGATGAGGAGTTATGGTGTGTGTGTGTGTGTGTGATACTAAATATACCACTAGACATTCCTGTGTGTTAGAGCAGGAATATTATTCTTATTCCACAGTGATAAAACAGAGAAACATTTCCCTTTTAAGGCAGAAATAGTGTTACATGCCCAGACAGAGGCTGATAACCCAGTTAAGACTGTGTGTGTGGGTTTGTGTGTCATCTGATGTTGCAGTCAGAGGAATAATCCTCTGCATTGTCATTAACAGCAGACTCCTACATTTCCTCAGTAAAATCAACGTCCTGAGCAAATATCTAAATTGCCTTTTTACGAAGTTACCATACGAAAGACCAGATATTCACCCTACACATCCTAATTGACAAACAAACAAAACAAACGCAAAGTATTATTATGCTTTGTTGATTTCAAAAAAGCTTGACTCAATTTACCATTTACCATTAAAAAAAAACATAAAACATAAAATCCATGTACAGTTGTGGCCAAAAGTTTGACAAATATTAATTTCCACAGTTTTCTGCTTCAGTGTCTATAGATATTTTTGTCAGATGTTACTATGGAATACTGAAGCATAATTACAAGCATTTCCATTTTTCCGGATGCCCCAAACAAATCGGAAAGGGGATTCAGAGAAAATAACTTTACCCCAGTCCTCAGCAGTCCAATCCCTGTACCTTCTGCAGAATATCAGTCTGTCCCTGATGTTTTTCCTGGAGAGAAGTGGTTTCTTTGCTGCCCTTCTTGACACCAGGCCATCCTCCAAAAGTCTTTGCCTAACTGTGCGTACAGATGCACTCACACCTGCCTGCTGCCATTCCTGAGCAAGCTCTGTACTGGTGGTGCCCCGATCCCACAGCTGAATCAACTTTAGGAGACGGTCCTGGAGCTTGCTGGACTTTCCAGGGTGCCCTGAAGCCTTCTTCACAACAATTGAACCACTCTCCTTGAAGTTCTTGATGATCCGATAAAATGGTTGATTTAGGTGTAATCTTACTGGCAGCAATATCCTTGCCTGTGAAGCCCTTTTTGTGCAAAGCAATGATGACGGCATGTGTTTCCTTGCAGGTAACCATGGTTGACGGAGGAAGAACAATGATTCCAAGCACCACACTCCTTTTGAAGCTTCCAGTCTGTTAATCGAACTCAATCAGCATGACAGGGTGATCTCCAGCCTTGTCCTTGTCAACACTCACACCTGTGTTAACGAGAGAATCACGGACATGTCAGCTGGTCCTTTTGTGCCAGGGCTGAAATTCAGTGGAAATATTTTTGGGGGATTCAGTTCATTTGAATTAATTGCAATTCATCTGATCACTCCTCATAACATTCTGGAGTACAGTGGGGCAAAAAAGTATTTAGTCAGGCACCAATTGTGCAAGTTCTCCCACTTAAAGATGAGAGAGGCCTGTAATTTTCATCATAGGTACACTTCAACTATGACAGACAAAATTAGAAGAAAAAAAGATCCAGAAAATCACATTGTAGGATTTTTAATGAATTTAATTGACAAATTATGGTGGAAGTATTTGGTCAATAACAAATGTTTCTCACTACTTTGTTATATACCCTTTGTTGGCAATGACAGAGGTCAAGGTTTTCACACACTGTTGCTGGTATTTTGGCCCATTCCTCCATGCAGATCTCCTCTAGAGCAGTGATGTTTTGGGGCTGTTGCTGGGCAACACGGACTTTCAACTCCCTCCAAAGATTTTCTATGGGGTTGAGATCTGGAGACTGGCTAGGCCACTCCAGGACCTTGAAATGCTTCTTACGAAGCCACTCCTTCGTTGCCTATGGCGGTGTGTTTGGGATCATTGTCATGCTGAAAGACCCAGCCACGTTTTATCTTCAATGCCCTCGCTGATGGAAAGAGGTTTTCACTCAAAATCTCACGATACATGGGCCCCATTCATTCTTTCCTTTACACGGATCAGTCGTCCTGGTCCCTTTGCAGAAAAATGATGCAACTCAGCATTCTTTGTCCTCCAAACACAACAAGTTGAGTTTTTACCAAAAAGTTATATTTTGATTTCATCTGACCATATGACATTCTCCCAATCTTCTTCTGGATCATCCAAATGCTCTCTAGCAAACTTCAGACGGGCCTGGACATGTATCGGCTTAAGCAGGGGACACGTCTGGCACTGCAGGATTTGAGTCCCTGGCGGCGTAGTGTGTTACTGATGGTAGGCTTTGTTACTTTGGTCCCAGCTCTCTGCAGGTCATTCACTAGGTCCCCCCGTGTGGTTCTGGTAAACTTCTTCACAACAGTATCTCGGACCTACTTGGTGTGTTCCTTGTTCTTCATGATGCTCTCTGCGCTTTTAACGGACCTCTGAGACTATCACAGTGCAGGTGCATTTATACGGAGACTTGATTACACACAGGTGGATTGTATTTATCATCATTAGTCATTTAGGTCAACATTGGATCATTCAGAGATCCTCACTGAACTTCTGGAGAGAGTTTGCTGCACTGAAAGTAAAGGGGCTGAATAATTTTGCACGCCCAATATTTCAGTTTTTGATTTGTTAAAAAAGTTAGAAATATCCAATAAATGTCGTTCCACTTCATGATTGTGTCCCACTTGTTGATTCTTCACAAAAAAATACAGTTTTATATCTTTATGTTTGAAGCCTGAAATGTGGCAAAAGGTCGCAAAGTTCAAGGGGGCCGAATACTTTAGCAAGGCACTGTAGGTGCTATTCGGGGTCCTTGGGATGTCCACACCTATCAAGTATAAATGTAAATTGGTTAAGTTTAGTGTTAGGAAAGGCTAAGTACGTCCCAAGGAATCTGGATTGCAGTGACTGTTCATAGTGAGAGACTGGCATGCTATTTGAGAGCTAGGCGGCAACTCAAACATAAATGTTTTTATTTTATTTGTGGCAGAAGTCATTTTCAAGTGTCTGTCCCAGATAGTTTCCTTATTAGAGACGATTAAATTACCAAGATGTCCTTGATCCAACTGAGGAGTAAGTAGGCTATATTTATGTTGTGATATTGTTAGGAAATATTTAGGTCTACTGTGTTAAGGCAAATGTGGTTTATTTGAAAATATTTTTTTGATGAAAACTTATTTTTGTAAAATTTATTTTACCTTCATTTAACTAGGCAAGTCAGTTAAGAACAAATTCTTATTTTCAATGACCGCCTAGGAACAGTGGGTTAACTGCCTGTTCAGGGGCAGAACGACAGATTTGTACCTTGTCAGCTGGGGGGTTTGAACTTGCAACCTTCTGGTTACTCGTCCAACGCTTTCACCAGTAGGCTAACCTGCTGCCCCATACTGTCAAAAGCACGTAGGCAACATTATTTACTGTATTGATAGCGGAGTAGGCTAGTGTTCAATAACGTAATTTGATGTGCTAGTATTACTTATTTAATGGTTCAATTAAATTATAAACGTGGACGGGTATGCGATTTCATTCAATGATTATGTTATTGTACAAGGTAGATACAGGAGTAGTCTATAGCCTACAATAGTGTAATTGAATGTGCTGTAGTATCATTTATTTAATTGATGAATACAAATTGTAAAATGGAGATGGTAGGCTACTTCACTCAGTGAATACTGAATATATTGCCATCTCCGGGAGTATGTTAATGACGGCTTTTCAGCTGTTAGTCAAGATGTAATGAGCCAGAGCAACCAATCAGCATTACTGCAGCTGTTCTACCCACACTGATCTCCCTCCACAAGCAACCACATCCTCTTTTCCTGCTCAACTAATTTGCCACCACACTAAAAATGACTACATATACCCCTGTGCCCATCTCAGTGTAACTTGATACATCCAAGTCCTTAGCTGGGTGCATAAAATGTGACAAGGCAAAGCAAAGCACAATTGCCCCAGTGTCGTCCGGGTTAGGGTTTGGCCGGGGTAGGTCGTCATTGTAAATTATCAAATGACTTGTCATGTTTTATTAGTATTTATTTAACAGGACGTGTCTAACTTGCACCGTTATGCAATTATTAGGAGACTAGATATGCTGCTACTGCTACTACATTGACCCCCCCATTTGTTTTGTACACTGCTGCTACTCACTGTTAATCTATGCATCATTTTTCACCACTACCTAAATGTATAAATTACCTCAACTAACAACAAATTACCTCAACTAACCTGTACCCCCGCACACTGACTTGGTACCGGTACCCCCTGTATACAGCCTCGTTATTGTTACTTTTTATCTGGTAAATATTTTCTTAAACTATTCTTGAACTGCACTGTTGGTTAAGGTCTTGTAAGTAAGCATATCACGGTAAGGTCGACACTTGTTGTATTTGGCGCACGTGACTAAGTTTGATTTGATATAGCTAATCCTGGCTACCAATGTCCTAGTATTAATTTATTGAGGCAAGCAGATCAGAGATGCCATGTGTATGTGACACACATATGTATGGGCATATCTTTATGTTTTATTTTGCTTATTTTGCCTACCAGGTATTTGCATTTAATGCATGAATACAGTTGAAGTTGGAAGTTTACATACACTTTAACCAAAAACATTTAAACTTCGTTTTTCACAATTCCTGACATTTAAACCAAGTAAACATTCCCAGTCTTTAGGTCAGTTAGGATCACCACTTTATTTTAAGAATGTGAAATGTCAGAATAGTAGATAATAATAGCATTCTGCTTGATTTCAGCTTCTACTCCTTTCATCACATTCCCAGTGGGTCAGAAGTTTACATACACTCAATTAGTATTTGTTAGCATTGCCTTTAAATTGTTTAACTTGGGTCAAATGTTTCAGGTAGCCTTCCACAAGCTTCCATAGCTAACATAGATTGGGTGAATTTTGGCCCATTCCTCCTGACAGAGCAGGTGTAACAGAGTCAGGTTTGTAGGCCTCCTTGCTCGCACATCCTTTTTCAGTTCTGCCCACAAATTCTCTATAGGTTTGAGGTCAGGGCTAGGTGATGGCCACTCCAATACCTTGACTTCATTGTCCGCTGGGGTGGCAGGGTAGCCTAGTGGTTAGAGCGTTGGACTAGTAACTGGAAGGTTGCAAGTTCCAACCCCCCGAGCTGACAAGGTACAAATCTGTCATTCTGCCCCTGAACAGGCAGTTAACCCATTGCTCCTAGGCCATCATTGAAAATAAGAATTTGTTCTTAACTGACTTGCGTAATGTTAAATAAAGGTAAAACATAAGCCATTTTGCCACAACTTTGGAAGTATGCTTGGTGTCATTGTCCATTTGGAAGACCCATTTGCGACCAAGCATGTCTTGAGATGTTGCTTCAACATATCCACATAATTTCCTTTCCTCATGATGCCATCTATTTTGTGAAGTGCACCGGTCCCTCCTGCAGCAAAGCACTCCACAACATGATGCTCCACCCCTGTGCTTCACGGTTGGGATGGTGTTCTTCGGCTTGCAAGACTCCCCTTTTCCCTCCAAACATAATGATGGTCATTATGGCCAAACAGTTCCATTTTTGTTTCATCAGACCAGAGGACATTTCTCCAAAAAAGTATGATCTTTGTCCCCATATGCAGTTGCAAACCATATTCTGCCTTTTTTATGGCGGTTTTGGAGCAGTGGCTTCTTCATTGCTTAGCGGCCTTTTAGGTTATGTCAATATAGGACTCGTTTTACTGTGGATATAGATACTTTGTACCCGTTTCCTCTAGCATCTTCACAGGGTTACTTGTGGTTGTTCTGGGATTGATTTGCACTTTTCGCACCAAAGTACATTCATCTCTAGGAGACAGGATATTGACCTCATCCCGTCAGTAGAGGATGCCTGGTTATTCTTTAAAAGTGCTTTCCTCACCATCTTATATAAGCCTGCCCCGTTCAAAAATGTTTGAACCAGGAACAGATATAGCCCTTGGTTCTCTCCAGACCTGACTGCCCTTGACCAGCACTAAAACATCCTGTGGCGTACTGCATTAGCATCGAATAGTTCCCGCGATATGCAACTTTTCAGGGAAGTTAGGAACCAATATACACAGGAAAGCAAAGGCTAAGGCTTCCACCTGGCTACCCCTACCCCTATCAACAGCCCTGTACCCCCCACATCCACTTGCCCAAGCCTACCCCATTTCTCCTTCACCCAAATCCAGATAGCTGATGTTCTGAAAGAGCTGCCAAATCTGGACCCCTACAAATCAGCTGGGCTAGACAATCTGGACCCTCACTTTCTAAAATGACCTGCCGAAATTGTTGCAAACCCTATTACTAGCCTGTTCAACCTCTTTCATATCATCTGAGATCCCCAAAGATTAGAAAGCTGTCGTGGTCATCCCCCTCTTCAAAGGGGGAGACACTCTAGACCCAAACTGCTACAAATCTATATCTATCCTACCCTGCCTTTCTAAGGTCTTCGAAAGCCAAGTTAAACAGATCACCGACCATTTCGAATTCCACAGGTACCTTCTCCGCTATATAATCTGGTTTCTGAGCTGGTCATGGGGGCACCACAGCCACGCTCAAGGTCAAAAACTATATCATAACCGCCATCGATAAGAAACAATACTGTGCGGCTGTACTCGTAGACCTGGCCAAGGCTTTTGACTCTGTCAATCACCACATTCTTATCGGCAAACTCAACAGCCTTGGTTTCTCAAATGTCTGCTTCGCCTGGTTCACCAACTACTTCTCAGATAGAGTTCAGTGTGTCAAATCGGAGGGCCTGTTGTCCGGACCTCTGGCAGTCTATGTGGGTGCCACAGGGTTCAATTCACAGGCCGACTCCCTTCTCTGTATACAACAAACACACACATTTACATACACACACTTATCCAGCTAGTTACAAACATGGTTATAGATGAAACCCTGAAGGCAACATAGCTGTCGAAACGTTTGTTAAATGTATTGCATCGGAGGCACAGAGTGTGCGGCTTGTCTTTTCTAAGAAATATGGTTATATTCAGCTAACTTTTCTGCCTTTGTAACTTGAACTGGTCTGTCTTGTCCCCAGTGTGAAAGCTGTCCAGGTTGGTGTGGTCAGGTCAGCTGATGACTGATCTAGGCTGACCTTAAGGCGGGGCTAAACCAAACCTGGTTTGAAGCAACACATTAAAGCATTTCCTCTCAGTGTTCCTGCTAGCAGTTTAATGCCCCCACCCCCCGCCATCATCCCCTGCCCTCTTTCTCGCTTCCTCTGGATGTTTAGTATTCTCGCTCTCTGGTTCTGTCTGTGTTTTCTCTGCTCTTTACCCAACAGCAGTGAAACATTAGCTGAGGCGGCTGGACAAGAGCACACACGCTTACTAGTATTCAGGTTCTGAGACGAGGTCTAGTGCCTTCATCACCTCCTCCAACAGACAGTCTGGAATAAAGCCGTTATCTAGAGGGAGAGAAAAAGACAATATTGTTCAGAGAATTTTAGTCCAGACACACTAAGGAGACAGGCCTTAGACTCATCTGCAATTCTATGTCTGTTTTCTGGGAGTCATTATCAAAGAGTGAAGAGGGTGCTCCATTATCAGCAAGTCCCAGTGGCACTGAAACAGGACAGGCCTTCACGCAGACTGAACACACAGTTTACATTGTGCTAACAGAGGTACCTCATCACACACAAACACATATGTACACATGCAAGAACACACATGCAAAAGCACGAACGCCGGCCTTGTCCTCTCCTCTGTCTAACCTACATTCCTCAGCTATGACTTCTCTACCTGAAAGAACGAGCTTTAAAACACTACCACGTGTGTATGCGCATGTCCTACCCGTCTACTTAAAATACTAACATATGATTGTGTGTGCGCGCCACAAGTACAGTATGTGTGTTGTACACACATACTGGGTAGGACTACAGCTGAATCATAGCTTTACCCTAAGTTTCAAATTCTGTGTGTGAAACACTAACAAAGTGATGTGTTATTGCATGCATGGGAGACCTGTGTGTGTGTGTGTGTGTGTGTGTGTGTGTGTGTGTGTATTGCATGCATGGGAGTGTGTGTGTGTTATTGCGTGCATGGGAGACCTGTGTGTGTGTTATTGCGTGCATGGGAGACCTGTGTGTGTGTGTGTGTTATTGCGTGCATGGGAGACCTGTGTGTGTGTGTGTTATTGCATGCATGGGAGACCTGTGTGTGTGTGTGTGTGTGTTATTGCGTGCATGGGAGACCTGTGTGTGTGTGTGTGTGTGTGTGTGTGTTATTGCGTGCATGGGAGACCTGTGTGTAAATTATTGCGTGCATATGGGATGTGTGTACACTCTGGCGCCTCTCTTCTATAACACAGTGAACTGGGCCGACTGTAGATGTGACACTGGCAGATTTATAGGGCTTTGACACTGCTCTCAGCTCTGCTGGTTCTAGTGTGTGTATAAACATCCATATGGCGTAAATGAAAAATCTCACGAAACAGCAGAAACACATCTCAGTGTAGACAGACCTATCAATTTCTCTGTATCTCACTCTCTGGTCTGAACGGGTCAGTGTGTTTACTACATATTTGGTGTGGAGGCAACCAGAACAGACTACTCTCAGCTGGTGGCGCTCACTTTGTTAGAAACTTCAACACAAACAGGCGCACACAACCCCTCAGCCACGTCAAGAGGCATATTGTTCTTATAAACACGAAACGGAGGAATGTTGTTTACGCCGTCAGAAATTATTCCTGATGGAACACACACACACATATCAAAGACAGCGACAAACACACAAATGTATCTGTGCAGGTTTGGTCCATGGTGGGTGTGTGTGTGTGAGTGGGTGTGTGTGCGTGTGTGTGTTATGACTACGGTGACCTTCAGCTGAACACACTCACACTCCAGCAACATGCATCATGCTCTCATTGTGTAGTGTGACAATCACACATACCATGGGTAACTCAATCTCTCTATATATACTTTTGTGTGTGTATATATAATGAATGTGGACATCACTTTAAAATTGTGGATTTGGCTACTTCAGCCACACCCGTCACTAATAGGTGTATAAAATCAAGCACAAAGCCATGCAATCTCCATAAACAAACATTAGCAATAGAATGGCCTTACTGAAGAGCTCAGTGACTTTCAACGTGGCACTGTCATAGGATGCTACCAAGTTAGTTTGTCAAATTTCTGCCCTGCTAGAGCTGCCCGGGTCAACTGTAAGTGCAGTTATTGTGAAGAGGAAAAGTCTAGGAGCAACAACAGCTCAGCTGCAAAGTGTCAGGCCACACAAGCTCCAGAACGGGACCACAGAGTGCTGTAGCGCATAAAAATAGTCTGTCCTCGGCTGCAACACTCACTACCGAGTTCCAAACGTCCTCTGGAAGCAATGTCGGCAAAATAACTGTTCGTCGGGAGCTTTATGAAATGGGATTCTATGGCCGAGCAGCAGCACACAAGCCTAAGATCACCATGCGCGATGCCAAGCATTGGCTGGAGTGGTCCAATGGAGGCGAGCTTTGCACTCTGGAGCAGTGGAAATGGGTTTTCTGGAGTGATGAATCACGCGTCACCATCTGTCGGTTCGACAGATTAATCTGGATTTGGCGGATGCCATGAGATAGCTACCTGCCCCAATGCATAGTGCCAACTGTACAGTTTGGAGGAGGAGAAATAATGGTCTGGGGCTGCTTTTCATGCTTCGGGCTTGGCCCCTTAGTTCCAGTGTACAGAAATCTTAATGCTACAGCATACAATTATATTCCAACAGTTTGGGGACGGCCCTTTCCTCTTTCAACGTACCCGTGCACAAAGCAATGACCATACAGAAATGGTTTGTCGAGAACTTGATTGGCCTGACTGAAGATATCCCTCTAGCACTGTGGGGACTGTGCTTTGGGAAAGTGGGTGGGGTCATATCCTGCCTGGATGGCCCTGTCTGGGGGTATCGTTGGAAGGGGCCACAGAGTCTCTGACCAATCCCGTCTCAGCCTCCAGTATTTATGCTGCAATAGTGTGTGTCGGGGGGCTATGGACAGTTTGTTATATCTGGAGTATTTCTCCTGTCCTGTATGAATTTACGTATGCTCCCTCTAAAAAAAAAAAAGCTCTCTCTCTTACCTCCAACAAACTCTCTGGGACCTTGCCTCAGGACAACCTAGCCTGATGACTCCTGGCTATCCCCAGTCCACATGGTCTTGCTGCTGCTGCAGTTTCAACTGTTCTGCTTGCGGCTATGGAACCCTGACCTGTTCACCAGATGTGCTTCCCTGTACCGGAGCTGCTTCCTTGTACCGGAACTGCTATTTTCAACTCTCTACCACACCTGCTGCCTCGACCTCAATGATCAGCTATGAAAAGCCAACTTAAATTTACTCCTGAGGTGCGGATCTGTTGCACCCTCTACAACCACTGTGATGATAATGATGGATGATGATTATTATAATTATCACGATTCCCTGCTGGTCATCTATGACCGTTTGAACATCTTGGTCATGTTCTGGTATAATCTCCTACCCGGCACAGCCAGAAGAGGAGTGGCCACCCCTCAGAGCCTGGTTCTTCTATAGGTTTCTTCCTAGGTTCCTGGCTTTCTAGGGAGTTTTTCCCTAGCCACTGTGCTTCTACATTGCTTCCCGTTTGGGGTTTTAGGCTGGGTTTCTGTATAGCACTTTGTGACATCGACTGAACTAAATTTGATTGATTGCAAGAGCCCTGACCTCAACCCCATCAAACACCTCTGGGATATATTGTAATGCCGACTGCAAGCCAGGCCTAATCACACATCAGTGCACTTCCTCACTAATGCTTGTGGCTAAATGTAAGCAAGATCCCACAGAAATGTTCCAACATCTAGTGGAACACCTTCCCAGAAGAGTAGAGGCTGTTATAGCAGCAAAGAGGGGACCAACTTCATTAATGCCCATGATTTTGGAATGAGACATTCGACAAGCAGGTGTCCACATACACTATATTATCAAAAGTACCCCCCCCCCCCATCGTTCATTCAGCTCACCTTTCCACGACCAAAAGCAGAGAGTAGTTATTAGAAAGCAGCGGGGCCTCAGAATCTGACATCCTCAGTGACTCAGTATAGGCTCAGTGACTCAGTTGAGGCTCAGTAGAGGCTCAGAGTGTGAAGTAGAACTCTCCCATGTCCCTCCTTTCTCCAGCCAGGTCACCTGTGATACAAGTCAGTATTCGACATCCATCCATGTCTATGTATTTCCTTCAAGTAGGTTTCGGTTTTGCTAGGGTGTTGTGGACGGGGATGGCAGATAGTTGTAAGCATCTGCCTCGGATTCCAAAGGTTGCATGTTCGAATCCAGCAAGTTTGAATCTGCTTCGGAGTTAATGCCTGAACTTTAAACACCTCGGAATTGGACACTCTTTGACATACTAAAGCAACCAATATGAGCGGAAGAGGCAAAACCGGAGGCAAGGCCAGGGCGAAGGCAAAGACACGTTCATCCCGTGCCGGGCTCCAGTTCCCCGTGGGCAGAGGCTGCTGCGCAAAGGCAGCGTGTGGGCACTGGCGCACCAGTCTACCTGGCCACCGTGCTCAAGTACCTAACTGCTGAGATCATGGAGTAGGCCGGCAATACCGCCTGTGACAAGACTCGCATCATTCCTCGTAGCTGACCGTCCGAAATGACGAGGAGCTGAACAAACTGCTCGGAAGTGTGACCATCACTCAGGGTGGTGTGCTGCCCAACATCCAGGCAGTGCTGCTCCAAGAAGACAGAGAAGGCTGTCAAAGCCAAGTAAATACTACTACTGGAAGTTTGAATCCAGCGATAGAAAGTTGCTTTGGAGTTAATGCCTGAAGTTTAAAACGCTTCAAAATTTGACTTAGAATAACTTCTACATTTGATGCTTTAGAAACATAGATGAATGTCTAATTCTGACACGAGAGAGCTGGTTGCCCTTCTCTCCCATCACATAAAATATTATTCCTCTGTATCACGATCCTTGCCCTTTTCTTTACCCCCCAAAAGGAGGAAGAAGAGAATGGGAGCAGGTTGACTCAGCTGTGGGCGGGATTGGGGCAGGCGGGCGGGCTGACACACACACACTAACCCCAAAACAACAACAGCAGAGATGAGACGAGAGAGGACCCCTGCTCAGAGGATGAGGAGAAGAGAGGATGAGAAGATAGGAGTCGGAGGTTATACAGGCACATGCTCTACCAGGAAGGAGAGAGGAGAAAAGATAACATGTCCAGGATATTGGTGTGTGTGAGAGAGAGAGACACGCTATTAGGCGATATACCATTTATACCATATGTTGGGGCATTTCAAAATACAGATGGTATGATATTCAAAACTGATAAACCAGGGTCTGTGGGGGTGAGTGCTATGCCACTGCTTAGAACTATAAGAAACCTAAGATGTGTCAAATTATATCCAGCTCAGGGCTCCAGCTATGCATTTGGTTTGCTAACTTGCTTGCTAAGTGTCAAGATCAAGCGTCTTGGTTACAGCAGACACATTCAATCCCCTCCTGGATCAAGATCCCCGTTGCCTAAATTGTTGTGCGTTTCTATTTTAATATCGCCCCTTGTGTGCACTTCCGGTAATACCGTATACCACATTATGGTTCCTGAAACGGTATGAACATCTGGATACTGCCCAACCCTAGAGACTATCAGACTATCGTTGAACAGTATTACCTTCTGGGTCGAAGGTTTGGAAGACTCTCCTGGCCTGTTCAGACGGAGACTCAGGAGCCACCAGACACATCTCCTACAAAGACAAGAGAGGGACATCTGTCAGATATCTCTACATTATAGTCTAAACACAGAAATTAGGCAGGCTTCCAAATCTCCAGAAAATCCAAAGAGAAAGACAGAGCGAGAAAGATGTGTAGACCGAAGCACACAGAGATCACATAATAGGTCAAGAATTAAGATTACAACAACGGCTCTAAGGAATGCGCGCGTGTGTAAGCTAGCGTGTGAATGTAAGAGCTTACGTGCGTGCGGACTATCATAATCATCAGGCTATGTTGGGTTATTAGCTGATCTGCAGATATAACCAGACATTATGTTTTCACTCAAAACACACATCAGCCAATCAGGCACTCACATAGAGAGTTATAGTTGTTTGTTTGCTGACTCAGAGGGTCGTTGCCGGGGGGACTCGGAGGAGAAATAAGAGAGACAGATTTCAGAGATAGGACAGTGTGTGTGTGTGCGCTGGGGGGCCGGGGTTTAGTTCCAATCTTTGGATTCATCAACCCCCTCACACACCAAATTTTTACTCCCTTACCCAAGTTTCATTGTGAAATATGACAGTTGACAGGCTGGGAACCAAACTGCAAAACTCAAACACGCACAGTGGGTAGCACAGTATTAATGACACTTGCCGCATCCACTGAACTGGAGTATGTTTACTACAGTGGCGTTTTACACAAACACACTCGGCCCGAACACAAACACACTCAGCCAAGAGCAAATAAACTGAGCTCATCTCCCTGAGCCAGCCTTTATTAAAGTAGGAGTTCAGATGAGACGGTAGGTTATAGAGCATCACTGACATATTACCGTCCTCAGGGGTCACAGAGGAAGAGAGAGGGACAGAGGAAGAGAGAGGGACAGAGGGAGATCAGTGGAAGAGTTGGGGAGAAAGATCTCAAGAGAAGACTCCCAGCTGGTAGGGAGGAGTGCACACACACTTCTCCCTGTCAGAGCAGCTGGTGTACAGAATGGTTAGATTTGTTAGTTTAAGTATCTCTATAAATCAAGCCGTACATTGTTCATCTCGATAGACAGACATGGAGTCAGACGTGTGTTAAGGGTTAATGAATGGTCAGAGGGTTAATGTCCCTTACAGTTTACATGAGCATAATTTACTGGAGGAGGCTACTAAAGGGAGTGCATGTGTGTGACATACAGTATAACCCAGTTATAGAGATGGAGTTAACTCATATACTCTCTTCTAGCAGTAAGGGTTAAGATTCAGGAAGAGTTATAACTTTAGGTAATAACAGCGCTGGAACCTTGTAGAAACAGGAGATAGTCCCAGTCACATTCAAGTAATATTGAATTCCCTCGAGCATGCCCACAAATTGCAGAAAACAAACAGTCTCTATTTCACCCCCATTGTAAAGAGGCAACTTCATCGATTTTGTACTACAGAAATAACAGAACATGCTGAAAACTGCTGTGTTGTTCAACGTACATGTAGCCAGGTCAAAAAAAAAATCACAACCTACGGCTCGCAATGCTCCCATGTAGGAAAATAAAGCATGCAAGAAGCGCCCTGTGTCTTCAGGGTATCCGGTGTGGGAGAGTGGGAAATATGGGGACTCAGTGGCCAAGTAGGCTACACGTAGTTATGTGTGGAAAACATTTCATCACAGGTAAGACAATTAACTTGTTTAGTATAGTCCGTTTGTAACTCCACTCACTACTAGTAGCTGTATAGTCTGTGTTGTTGGTCTTAGCTAGCTTAATGTTCCAGTCGGTAGTTCGCATTCACTCACTCAAGTGGCTGCAAGCATCGTCATGAAAAGGGGCGAGGGAAGCACTACAATATTACCTTTCCTAAGTTGTGAGAATGCTAGGGAGCAGGAAATGTTGAAAAGTAAACTTTAGACATGTACTTTTCTTAAATGTAGTTTTGTAAATCTACTAAAACAAACAAGAAAATTGTTTTTGAAAAATTGAACGTTTTTTCTGTGAGGCAATGGGGTAATCACCACAGGTTGTTTTCCCCACAAGCAGGCAGGATCGCAACATTTTTCACCTCCATGTCTCTGTCATAATCAGATTTTAAGTCTCCTTAGAGACAGTAAAAATACTGTCATCTACAGACAAGGCAACGGCTCATTACCTGAAGCCTACACACACACACACACACACACACACACACACACGAGCTCAGATACACACTTTAACAAAACATGTCTATGCAACTGCCAAAATAAAGGAAACACCAACATAGATTCTTAATAGGGTGTGGGGCATACACAAGTTAATGCACATTGGCATAGACTCTACAAGTGTCTAACTTCATTGGAGGGATCCGACACCATTCTTCCATGAGACAATCAATCATTTGATGATTTGGTGATGGTGGTGGAAAAAGCTCTCAGGCACCGCTCTAGAATATTCCAGAAGTGTTCAATTGGGTTGAGATCTGGTGACACACACAGGGTTGCAAAGGGTCTGAAACTTTGAAGTACATTTGGGAAGTTAAGCCCTGGAATTAGTGGAATTTTGCTTAAATTAATTTTAAAAAGATAGCTTATAACAGTGAACCTAATTGAGGAGTGTTAATTCACTTATTTCCATACACGTTTAATTTTAAAACATTTATTTTACAAAGGAGTTGTTTAATCTAACTGCTTAACTATTTATCTGTACATGGAATTACATTCGTTTTTTTTCTTTACAGGAAATGCCACAAGCACTATCTGATGTGTGGAGACATTTCACTGCAGCTAATGTATAAGGAAAAGCTGTGTACATTTGCAAATACTGTGCCAAATCATATGAGAAGAATGCAACAAAGATGCAGAATCATCTGGCCAAGTGCATAAAGTTCCATCAGCGCTCACAACAATCAACCTCTGACAAAATGTCCCTCTACATCTATTTGAGGTGAAAATGATGAATCAGACACCTTATTGATAGCAAAAGCTCATGATCATCCTGGAATCAGAAGTTTGACTCAACGGAGGAACGCAGTCAGTGAAATGCTGATGAATGTCTTGCTCAAGCTGTGTGTGCAACTGGTTCACCTCTGATGCTCACCGGCAATGTGTATTGGAAGAGATTTCTGAATGTTCTTTGCGCAACATAAAGCATGTCTGGTTGGAATGGTGTATATACTCATTTGCTGGATGCAGAGTTCAAGTGAAGGTCAAGCAAATCATAGAGAAAGCAGACTATTGCAATCATCTCTGATGGGTGGTCGAATGTTCATGGGCAAGGAATAATTAACTACATCTCCACCCCTCAACCAGTATTCTACAAGAGCACAGACACATTGGTCTCTACATTGCAGATGAGCTGAAGGCAGTCATCGATGACCTTGGACCTCATGCATTGAATCTGCTCATCAAGGACATCATGGCACTGAAAACAATGGCTACACTCTACAAGACAGCCAAGGAAATGATTAGGCATGTGAAGAGGCATCAAGTTATAGCAGCAATCTACCTCACCGAGCAAAGTGAGAAGACCGACCGACCAACTAGTTCTCCCGCACATTGGCTAACCGGGCTATCTGAATTGTGTCCCACCCACCAACCTATCTTTTACGCTACTGCTACTCTCTGTTAATCATAATCATTAGTCAATAGTCATGTGCATAGTCATTTTAACCATATCTACATGAACATACTACTTCAATCAGCCTGACTAACCGGTGTCTGTATGTAGCCTCGCTACCTTTATAGCCTGTTTTAAAAAAACATAATTTTTTTTGTACTGTTGTTTTATTTCTTTACCTACATATTGTTCACCTAATACCTTTTGTGCAATTTTGGTTAGAGCCTGTAAGTAAGCATTTCACTGTGAGGTCTACACCTGTTGTATTCAGAGCACGTGACAAATAAACTGATTTGATTTGAGTAAGAACACCACATTGAAGGTGCCCAACAACACCTGTTGGGGTGGTGTTGTCATCACATTTGACAGTCTCCTGGAGGGGAAGGAGTCAATCCAAGAAATGACCATATCACAGTCTGCTGATATGGACAATCTCATCAAGAGGATCCTCCTGGATGAAGTATTTTGGGAGAGAGTGGTAAGCAGCCTGACAATGCCATCTTGTCTGAGTTCAGACTCTGCTTGCAGATTTAAAATAAGAAATCTGTACTTCACTGTTGCTCCAAGCAGAGGAAACTGCAGTTCAGAAAAGCATTAAAAAGCGTGAAGACTTCTGCCTGAAGCCCATACACGCCGCAGCATACATGTTGGACCCCAAGTGTGCTGGCAAGAGCATCCTGTCTGATGCAGAGATCAACAAGACCTATGGTGTCATCACTACCGTGTCTCGCCACCTTGGCCTGGATGAAGGCAAGGTTCTTGGCAGTCTGGCGAAGTACACTTCCAAGCAAGGGCATTGGATAGAGGTGCAATACGGCAGTCGTGCAAACATCTCATCAGCCACCTGGTGGAAGGGACTGTGGATCCGAGGCTCTTTCTCCTGTTGCCTCCATTATCCTCAAAATCCCACCAACATTAGCCACCTCAGAGCACAACTGGTCCTTGTTTGGGAACACACATACCAAGGCACACAACAAGCTGACCAACACAAGGCAATTTGCCATCCAGGCAAATTTGAGGCTTTTTGAGCCTGACAACAAGGTTGGAAAGTGACAGTGAAGATGACGCTACAGAGTCTGATGTTCAAGGGGTGGACACTGAGGAGGTCGTTTTGGGTAGCCTTCCACAAGCTTCCCACAATAAGTTGGGTGAATTTTGGCCCATTCCTCCTGACAAAGCTGGTGTAACCGTCAGGTTTATAGGCCTCCTTGCTCACACAGACTTTTTCAGTTTTGCCCACAAATTTTCCATGATGGCCACTCCAATACCTTGACTTTGTTGTCCTTAAGCCCCCTTGCCACAACTTGTGAAAGTATGCTTGGGGTCATTGTCCATTTAGAAGACCCATTTGCAACCAAGCTTTAATTTCCTGACTGATGTCTTGAGATGTTGCTTCAATATATCCACATAATTTTCCTTCGTCATGACGCCATCTATTTTGTGAAGTGCACCAGTCACTCCTGCAGCAAAGCACCCCCACAACATGATGCTGCCACCCCCGTGCTTCACGGTTGGGATGGTGTTCTTCGGCTTGCAAGCCTCCCCCTTTTTCATGCAAACATAACGATGATCATTATGGCCAAACAGTTCTATTTTTGTTTCATCAGACCAGAGGACATTTCTCCAAAAAGTACGATCTTTGTCCCCACGTGCAGTTGCAAACCGAGAGCATCCTGTCGGGCTGTATTACTGCCTGGTACGGCAACTGCTCCGCCCACAACCGTAAGGCTCTCCAGAGGGTAGTGAGGTCTGCACAACGCATCACTGGGGGCAAACTACCTGCCCCCCAGGACACCTACACCACCCGATGTCACAGGAAGGCCATAAAGAAAATGTAGGTTTGAATAGATAATTGCTTAATTAATTAGTGTTAATTGTTCTGAGGGGAGGGGCTAGCCCTACAAAAGAAGCCTCTCTTTCAGTTCATGGAGGCCATTTTGGATTGAGCTGTGAATGGGGCAGCTGTGAATGTGTTTAGCTGGCCCATAAGGTATACGTTTGATGGCAGTACTGTTGTTTTTGTTCCGGAATCACTTTGTAAATAAACACCCTGAAGCACAGAACTTGTGGCTCCGCCATCTTTTTATTTTGATAGAGGTTAGGTTTTCCAGTATAGCCTTCTGGCCTACTCTACGTGACAGAAATGTATGTAAAATATATCACTAGCCACTTAATATAATGTATTACATAAAGATGCAGTAGATGATAGAGTACAGTATATACATATGAGATGAGTAATGTAGGGTATTTTTTTTTTAGTCTTGGCTTTTTTTAACGGCAGTTTTGGAGCATTGGCATCTTCCTTGCTGAGTGGACTTTTCAGGTCGATATAGGACTCGTTTTTACTGTGGATACAGATACTTTTGTACCCGTTTCCTCAAGCATCTTCACAAGGTTCTGGGAGTGATTTGCACTTTTCGCACCAAAGTACGTTCAACTCTAGGAGACAGAACGCGTTCCTGAGCGGTATGACAGCTGCGTGGTTCCATGGTATTTATACTTACATACTATTGTTTGTACAGATGAACGTGGTACCTTTAGGCATTTGGAAATTGCTCCCAAGTATGAACCAGACTTGTGGAAGTCTACAATTTTTTTCTGAGGTCTTGGCTGATTTCTTTTGATCAGAGGCATTGAGTTTTAAGGTAGGTCTTGAAATACATCCACAGGCACACCTCCAATTGACTCAAATGATGTCAATTAGCCTATCAAAAGCTTCTAAAGCCATGACATCATTTTCTGGAATTTTCCAAGCTGTTTAAAAAGGCACAGTCAACTTATTGCATGTAAACTTCTGACCCGCTAGAATTGTGATACAGTGAATTCTAAGTGAAATAATTTGTCTGTAAACAATTGTTGGAAAAATTACTTGTGTCATGCACACAGTAGATGTCCTAACCTACTTGCCAAAACTATGGTTTGTTAACAAGAAATTTGTGGAGTGGTTGAAAAACGAGTTTTAAATGACTCCAACCTAAATGTATGTATACTTCCGACTTCAACTATATGTTGAAAACGTTTTTGGGAGATGCGATGGATCATTGGAGATCATTATATTATTATATATTATTCAAAATTCATTTTTTTGTTCAGTGAAATCATCCCATGTGAAGAGGTCAACTCGTTTAATTAAAGTTATGATTTTAACTCAATTGTTTTTAAAATTTCTATTGGAATGATTTAATAATTTGCAATTATGTTTACTCATAATATATCCAATGGAAAAAAAAACATCTACATTTAAACGGTATTAACATTAATTTGCATATATTTCCGATAAGTCCCATATTCCCATGGAAAGTTTACACCTCTGAATATTCCCCAAAATGTGCAACCCCACACACAGACACTTTAAACCCCCTATGCTCCTTTGAGACCCCTCTTTCAAAAAGTCAAATCTCTTAATCATGATAGCCAAAATAAAACAGGCAACTGTGCATTTTAATTCATTAATTAATTTAACACCTGCTTTCAACATACATTGTATCCCTAATTTACTCAAGTGTTTCCATTATTTTGGCAGTTACCAGTACGTGTGTAGCGTGTGTGGGTGTGTTAAATGCCAGGCCTGCTAGTGTCTTTGATGTGTGTTTTATTAGAGGCCTGGAGATGCTGCTGAGTTTAGATTACATGTCATGTCACACACTCCACAGGGAAGGGGTGTGTGTGTATTAGCCCCATCTCCTTCAGCCATTTGTTTGCTTGCACTGGACCAGAGGACTGCATTCTCTAAATGTGCATGCACGTGCACACACCCCGATGGTACCAAGACAGTGTGTGTGTGTCTGTGTGTTATGAAAATCAAGAGGAATGCATTCTGAACGAGCTCAGAACCCAATTCTGTTCCCCAAACCCTCAAGTCTGTATTGAGTCTTACGAATCAGATCTAGCTCCTGAACAGCAACAGAAACCCTCCTAAAATAGAAACACTAGTCCAGCTCATCTCTATCCATCTGGTTCTCTCCCCTTCCACTTTAAATTGGGTGTTTCCAACCCTCTTTCTATCCCTCTCACCTTCCCTCCCCCTCTCCTGAGATGTAAGGAGCTGTAGATGGGTGTAGCCTTACCCCTCTCGTCAATCCCCCTCTTCAGCTTCCCCTTCCTCTTTTCTCTACCCCTCCCTCTTGGTCCCTCTGTTCTGTCCTGACACATACTTTCATCTGTCTCTCCATCTATCCATCCCTGACCATTCTTTCCCTCTCTGTCACACTAACAGGAACTCCTAGTCTACAGTGTCTGTGTGGTGTTGGTTTAGTGTTTCTCTTTGTTAGGTGGAGAGCCTCTTGAAGCAGAAGACTCAATTACACTCAAACCTTTGTCCTGGCTAAGAGGGGCTGAGAGGTGTGTGTGTTAGGGTAGAGGTGTGTGTGTGTGCCAGAGACAGACAGGTGATTAATGGGCTGTCATCAACAACAAGCTGTCTGGGGTCTCTGAACAACAGCACAAGACTATAGAGAACAGGGATATACAGGACAGCTATAGACTGAGACCAGTCACAGACAAGGGGCCAGGCCCTATCAAACAGCCTTTGTCCCTGCTAGAATAGAACAGGTCAGATGTGTCAGAGAATATTAATGACTGTTACTGTACACTTCTTTCACTCAGATCTAGCTGTGTGTGCGCGCACACTCACGGGTAAGGTACCATAGCTCTTCTCTCTTTCTTAGATTCTCTGAAAGTGAGACCTTCCTCAGACTTAATGACCCATCCTCTCTAGGACATTTAGGGACACGTATAGTACAGACAAGTAACATCAGACGCATGCTCTTTGGGGAAAGAAACTGTGTGTGTGTGTGTGTGTGTGTGTGTGTGTGTGTGTGTGTGTGTGTGTGTGTGTGTGTGTGTGTCTTTAGGGACACTGAGGGCCAAAAGAGCTGCTCTATTTCCCATTAAATCACTGACCCATAACTGTGCTACTGCACACACACACACACACACACACACACACACACAAGCCGGTTAAACCATCAGAGCGTGTAAACACACACAGACACACAGCTCCCGAGAGGGGCTTAAGGATAAGAGGATGGAGGCCTGTGAATGTCATCACTCTCAGATGGAAAGAAACACTACAGAGAGAAGAGAGAAAGAGAACATGGTCCCTAGGGAAGCCAGAAGCCCTTTTAAAGTACATCCTTCCTTCCGCACTCCTATCCTTTCAGGATTAAAATATGTCATTATGACTGATGTGACATGACAGGATAGGGTTAATGACAGGGCTGTAGTGGAGCAGGTTGAGAGCTTCAAGATCCTTGGTGTCCACATCACCAACAAACTATCATGGTCCAAACAAAACAGTCGTGAAGAGGGCACGACAACACCTATTCCCCCTCAGGAGACTGAAAAGATTTGGCATGGGTCCTCAGATCATCAAAAAGTTCTACACATGCACCAGAGAGTATCCTGACCAGTTGCATCACCACCTGGTATGGCAACTGCTTGGCCTCCGACCGCAAGACACTACAGAGGGTAATGCGTACGGCCCAGTACATCACTGGGGCAAAGCTTCCTACCATTCAGGACCTCTATACCAGGCAGTGTCAGGAAGGCAACAAAAAATTGCCAAAGACTCCAGCCACCCTAATCATACACTGTTCTCTCTGCTACCGCACGGCAAGAGGTACCGGAGCGCCATGTCTAGGTCCAAAAGACTTAACAGCTTCTACCCTCAAGCCATAAGACTCCTGAACAGCTAATCAAAATGGCTACCCGGACTATTTTCATTGTCCCCCCAATTTTTATACTGCTGCTACTACTACTCTGTTTATTATCCATGCATAGTCACTTTACCTCTACCTACATATTACCTCAATTACCTGGACTAACCTGTGCCCCCGCACAATTGACCCTGTACCGGTACCCCATGTACATAGCCTCGCTACTGTTCTTTTTTTGTTGCTCATTAAATCACTTATTTTTCCATTTTTAACTGCAGTTTGAGTAAATACTTGAACACCGTTTTTTCTTAACTGCATTGTTGGTTAAGGGCTTGTAAGTAAGCATTTATTTCACTGTAAGGTCTACACTTGTTGTAGTCGGCACATGTGACAAATAACATTTGACTGGATTAACTGTATAGTAGAATTACGTAAAGTAACATGCTATACATGACATCAGAGCTTAGAGTCTGGGAAACTTTTGCAACATTTTTGTAGGACAGAAAATTTGGCCAACACATCAAGAGAACATCCCTGGTCATCCCTACTGTCTCTGATCTGGCGGACTCACTAAAAACAAATGCTTCATTTGTAAATTATTTCTAAGTGTTGGAGTGTTCCCCTGGCTATCTGTAAATAAAAAAATCAAAAGAAAATGGTGCCTTCTGGGTTGCTTAATAAAGAATTTGAACAGATGAATACTTTATTTCATACTTAAGTATATTAACTGCCCAAATATACTTAACTATCAAAAGTAAATGTTAAAACCAAATACTTCCAGACTTTTACTCAAGTCGTATTTCACTGGGTGACTCACTTTTACTTGAGTCATATTCCATTGAGGCATCTTGATATTCCATTGAGGCATCTACTTTTACTCAAGTACGACAACTGGGTACTTTTTCCAACACTGCATAAAACGCATGTCATAGTGTCAAGGTTTATGATCACTATGTTTGTACAAGATGACTTGGTGTGGTACCCTGGGTTGTCTTGAACAGAATGAGCCTGTTTGTTGTGAAGGAAATTTGCTGCGCACCACGCATCTCAATGCACACAACTCATTTCTGAGAACCAAAATGATGATCTGCCTTGTGAAAGCCTAACACGAAGATCTTATTTTATACTTTAGCTAGTCATGTTGGCAATAGAAGTTTTCAGATTATGCTCACCTGACCCAGATTGAGATTTATAATGGACCAACTGTAATTGGGTAAAGGTGGGGATACTGGGCTGTGTTCAAAACAAGCTACTAGTGTGATTGCTCTAGTTCCTCAACAGGACAGCTAAGAGAGATTGAAATAAATAAATATGTATATATAGTTGAAGACTCTTCTTTGAGACAAAGTGCATTGAATTACTTCGGAACTATGCACACTTAGGAAAGGTATGGATGTTGTCTCAGTTTTCAAATACACAACATCTTCTCTCCCCAATCTCTCCTCTCCTGCCTTTATTCCTTCTCCTCCCTCTGTAGTCTCATCCCCTCTCCTCTCCCGCCTCTGTGGTGACAGAAGGCCTCAGATCCCATTACAGGCCATTATAGATAGCCTGTAATGGGATGAAGAGAGGTGGATGGGGGGTGAGAAAGGTAAAAAGAGGGAGGGTGGTGGAGGGGGGGAGCTTTTGTCCTATTAGATCAGATAAAAACACTAATGCTATGAGGCAGTCACACACTAATGGTCTAAAAGCCACACTGTAACAATGACGGGACATCACACACACACACACACACACACACACACACACACACACACACACACACACACACACACACACACACGGGAATCCTAGCACAGGCATCACAAGATGCATGGTTTGAGGTCAGCTCCAGAGCTCTCAACACTAACACACTGAACGCTGTTGTCGTCACACACATTACATGAACTAGTTACAACTGTTCTAGATGTGACATTTACTCTTCTCCCAACCCACAGTAATGACACGGTGTGCAGTACGCACGTGTGTGTATGTGAAAAAGAGTGTGCACGTCTGATGGGGAAGACAGCTACTCTCCCTAATCAGTGTAGCGTCAGCTGCATGAGCATGGAAGAGAACCCAAATCGGATGCCATATCCTACAGATCTTTGCTTACCATAATAATAAGTGTAACCTGCTTAATTGCTTACACAAAAGTTAATGGTTTGAAGTACAAGGGGTAAAATATATATATATATTTCTGGTTTTAAATTTGACACTTTTTCATGATATCCTATTGTTAGTTACAATCTTGTCTCATCGCTGCAACTCCCCAACGGGCTCGAGAGGGGCGAAGATCGAGTCATGCGTCCATCCGAAACAAGCCGCGATGCTTCTTAACACCTGCTTGTTTAACCCAAAAGCCAGCCGCACAAATGTGTCGGAAGAAACACCGTTCAACTGGCAACTGTAGTCAGCTTACAGGCGGCTGGCCCGCCACAAGGAGTCGCTAGAACTCCATGAGCCAAGAAAAGCCCCACGGCCAAACCCTCCCGTAATCCGGACGACGCTGGGCCAATTGTGCGCCGCCGTACGTGTTTTTCTATAACCCTGATTACAGAATTCTCAGAGGCCTCAACTTGTGACAATCCAACCTTGAACTAGCTCTAGCTCCTGAATATCACTCTCTGTACCAAAATCAGCAGATGCCTAACTGTTCAATTGAAAAGTTGAATGAGATTCATACCACCCCACGTCTGCAATGGTGCATGTATACGTAATTCAGAAAGACTATATAGCCTTGAGTAGAGGTCGACCGATTAATCGGAATGGCCAATTAATTAGGGCCGATTTCAAGTTTTCATAACAATCGTTTATCAGCATTTTTGGACGCCGATTATGACCGATTACATTGCAATCCACAAGGAGACTGCGTGGCAGGCTGACCACCTGTTATGAGTGCAGCAAGGAGCCAAGGTAAATTGCTAGCTAGCAGTAAACTTATCTTATAAAAAACAATCCATTTTAACATAATCACTAGTTAACTACATATGGTTGATGATATTACTAGTTTAACTAGCTTGTCCTGCGTTGTGTATAATCAATGCGGTACCTGTTAATTAAAAAAAAAAATGTTTTAAACCTGCAAATTTAATTAAAAGAAATGAATGTTAGCAGGCAATATTAACTAGGGAAATTGTGTTGCTTCTCTTGCATTCAGTCAAAGCAGAGTCAGGGTATATGCAGCAGTTTGGGCTGCCTGGCTCATTGCGAACTGTGTGAAGACCATTTCTTCCTAACAAAAAACATAATTAATTTGCCAGAATTCTACATAATTATGACATAACATTTAAGGTTGTGCAATGTAACAACAATATTTAGACTTAGGGTTGCCACCAGTTTGATAAAATACAGAATGCTTACGTATTTCACTGAAAGCATTTTGTTTTCGAAAGGATAGGTCATTAATATGGTCAAATCCGGAAACTAAGGCTCGTATTTCTTTGTGTTTATTATAATTAAGTCTGATTTGACAGAGCAGTCTGACGGTGGTAGGCAGCAGCAGGCTCGTAAGCATTCATTCAAACAGTACTTTCCTGCGTTTGCCAGCAGCTCTTCACAATGCTTGAAGCACAGCACTGTTTGACTTCAAGCTTATCAACTCCCGAGATTAAGCTGGCAATACTGAAGTGCCTATAAGCACATTCAATAGTCAAAAGGTATATGAAATACAAATAGTATAGAGAGAAATAGTCCTATAATAACTACAATCTAAAACTTCTTAACTGGGAATATTGAAGACTCATGTTAAAAGGAACCACCACTTTCATGTTCTCATGTTCTGAGCAAGGAACTTAAAAGTTAGCTTTCTTACATGGCACATATTGCACTTTTACTTTCTTCTCCAACACTGTTTTTGCATTATTTAAACCAAATTGAACAAGTTTCATTATTTATTTGAGACTAAATTGATTTTACTTATGTATTATATTAAGTTAAAATAAAAGTGTTAATTCAGTATTGTTGTATATATATATATATATATATATAAATTCAAAAGGTCCTCCAATAATCGGTATCGGCATTGAAAAATCCTAATCGGTCGACTAGGCAGGGTAGCCCAGTGGTTAGAGCGTTGGACTAGTAACCGGAAGGTTGCAAGTTCAAACCCCCGAGCTGACAAGGTACAAATCTGTCGTTCTGCCCCTGAACAGGCAGTTAACCCACTGTTCCTAGGCCGTCATTGAAAATAAGAATTTGTTCTTAACTGACTTGCCTAGTTAAGTAAAAGGTTAAATAAAAAAAATAGCCTTGATATTCAAGAATAATTGGCCTTTTAGGCGATTTGTTTCTTAGCCATTAGGGATTTTTAGCCACTGCTTTTGACATAGTGGAGATGTAAATGCCATGCTATCAATTTTGTGCTAGAGCCTAGATGCTCTTGCATCTAAGCGGTAACTTGCCCTCATATCTGCATATTGAATTTAAATTCATATACACAAACGTGTTACTTCGACCACACCATGGCATTGAGTCTCCTTTCTCTCCATCCAAGTGAACAAATCAGTAATGAGGGGTCCACAGTGTCCACAGTCTCCAGCAGGACAAACGGATCCAGATGGGAACTCTGGGATCACATTCCCAACAGGAAAACATCCACCTGAGGGCACACACACATCTCCTACGTCCATTAATGCTAATCAGGATCAGGTTCCCCGCATACAGGAATGTGTGTGTGTACTATGTCACCAGTGCCTTGACTACCAATAACCTCCATGGCTCCCATCGCAGTGAAATCATGAGGACCATGACTCATGGTCCTCATCTGGTTCATCTAGTTTGCCTCTACATGTGTTCCAGACCTATAGCAGGCAGACACTACCCAGTACCCTGCTTTATCCCAGGGGACATGGAGCAACTGCTCTAATCTAATATGATAGTTTACTCCAACATCAACATTTCCAACCCTCGAGACATGAGCGGAGTCGTACAGTACGATACACAACATCTACACAGATGATATGGGACTTGGATTCATCTAAATATAAGACCCCTTTAAAAGGCCTGGAAACTGCTGACAAACTTCTGCTTTTGGAGTTATTGATCACTTTATACAATAATTGTATTATCCATTTCTTCGAAAATCCATAGGGTGTAGTGTTATGAGGTAGGTAAACGCTAGCTGTAACATTCTGTTTTCCTCTGATGCCATATCCAGTACCAGAGAGAATCAATTAGCTCCGCCTTAAGTTGATTGCTGGCTTTGATACGCAGGTATAGCAGTATACAGTTCCACACACGATCCACAGCCAACAGAATCCAGTGCCTGTATACATATGCAGAAGGATCTTTGAATGAGTAAGAAATTCTTCCAAAAATAATCTAAAATAGTGCTCCAAATTGTTAAAGTCATTTTACTTCAAGATAGAATGTGCAGTAGGGGAGAAACAGTCCCACCCCACCACCATTGTTATAGGTCGTCATCAATAAAACGTCACAATACGGTGCAGAGCATTTGATTTGCCTGCTAGAGGGCAAGGAGACCCCAGCTTTACTTAAACCATTGACAACTACATGCCGTTTTCAAGGGATTGTTAAATAAAAAGTGAATTATTTGTTTGTAACATAATCATCCCTTAAATGTTAGATTTTTCCATACAAAACAATTGCGCATATTTAGCTCAGCCCTTTCAGAGTTATACAGCATGCTCAGTAAACATCAATTGATTATGTCATACATAAGGGTAGCATAGGTCTCTCAATATTGGCCACCATTAATTTGATATTTGAGTGATAAAATAATAGTGAGCTATACCCGACAAGTATGAGTGGTTTAGGTTCATTTCCCCATCCTTTGTGGACTGTCAAACAGCAGAAGGGCACATTTGCTGATGCACTGTTAGCTGATCATTTTTACCAAGCAAGCTACCAGTAGAAACGTTGTACAGTTGGCTAAACAGTTGTAAGTAGACCTAATGTACTTTTTTATCCAACCAATGTAGACCTACTTAGTGAAGTTAGCTCACATCCCCTTTTCAACTTTGTTTAAGTGTTTGAAAAGTTAGAGGCATAAATATCGTACCCGTCAAAAAAAAATGCTAACCTCCAATTTTATTGTAATGGTGAGAGGTTGTGTCTTGGACGGGATGATATTTGTGCGTCTAACTTTTTCACTCATTATTCACGATTCATTCCGGACTATCTGTAAACATGGTAGCATGTTTAGAAACATACATTATTTACCATTCATTTCTATGGGGCAAAAAATTATGTGAAACCACCAAAACAAACAGCAAAACCATGCAACAAGTTTGTAGGGTCACAAACTTGATGTAAACATTGTGTGCTAGGAATATGGAACCAGATACTCAACTTTGGACTATTTAAATACACATACAGTACCAGTCAAAAGTTTGAACAGCTACTCATTCCAGGGTTTTACCTTATTTTACTGTTTTCTACATTGTAGAATAATATTGAAGACATGTATTTGTTTAGTGTGTTGTGTAGTGGCTTTGATGGCATGCACCCCACTTGTTTCTGCCCCACCAAGATTTACATGCTAAAATCACCACTGCATATTGTGCACTGATGACTGAGGGGGGGGGTTGTTTTTAGTAACTTCTTTGTTGTTGTAATATCGCAAACAAATGGGGCAGTTTCACCATTAAGGAGCCCGGCTTTAAGAGTCCCTTTGTAACAATTAATAAACGTTATGAACATGCTGTCATTTCTCAACCCCCATATCAGCTGTGTTACACACACACTGCTTCCCCCAAAACACTGGTGTGTGTGCATTTTACAAGCTGGTTGGCCCAGTTGCAGCTGACCACAAGGTTTCAAGACAACGCCAAAAAACAGCAGCAACTAGCCATATAAGACCATACTACTGCAGTCTCTCTCATGTGAACTGTGCAGTACTAAATCTGTTAAAGCACATTCCTGGTTCTTCTTTTTCTGACCTGCCCGCTGGAAGAGAGACTGGCTTATATTACACACAGACACACATGGCCCAGGTTGAGTGTGTGTTTTTGTGTGATTCTTACCTTGGCGAAGAACACTGAGAGATGAGTCTCACTGCCAAGGATCCATATAGGGAATTTAGGAGACTTCAGGAACGCACCCACCTGAAACACACATACAAACAAAAACTGGAGCAAAGCAGTTCTGATTCAGATTCCAGACCAACTTAACTGCCTGAACCCAGACCAGGTTAGTTTTACAGACGAAAGGCTTTCTGATGCCATTTCAACTGACAAAAGGAATGATCAGGGAATACAATCTGATGACGTAATAGAATATGTACAGTAAGAGAGAAGAAAATACTCATGTTGTTACTAATACAATGGTTGTTCAATGAGCAGGTTTAGAGGATGAACATACCAATGTACCCAGGTCTAACTCATCTACCCAGACTTACTCAGCTATTCTACTACTCTACTGTAGTCCCTGCTCCTTACACATTTCCTGTAGCCACTTTTATTTATTTTAATGTAAAATGTTATTTTCTCCCTCGAATCTCACAGTATGTGTGAATGTGTATAGGGTTGGGGTTAGGACTATTGCCTCCAAACACATTTTCACATGGGATCATGCAGTAGTTTGTTTTCCACCACTATCCAGATCATAAAATGTCCTACTGCACAGAGTAAGTCACACAAAAGAAGTGGCAGTATGTGTGAGAGAGGGAGTGTGTATGACAATGTATTTATTTGTGGTGCTGATTCTCTCACAGAATGTTTGAATCTCTCTCCGCAATCATTCGTGACTAGTGAACAAGAACAAACTCACCACTATGGTTTGGACATAACAAGCCTGACGGAATGTCAGTCTGTGGTTGTTCGTACCTTGCAGTAGCGTAGTGACTCCATGAGAGTGAGGAAGCCAACTGATGCCTGGTTGTGGATACCATGGAGCTCTGAGGGAGGGAGGGAGGGAAGACCAGCTTAGACCAACAAAAAAAAAGAAAGTGAAACAGCTTCTTTGGTCTCTGTGTGTATGAAAGTTTGACTGACTACTGCCACCTAGTGTTCAGATGTGGTATCACAGTCACCAGGAAACTGGACAACGTCTTTGCAACACCTTCCGTAAACAGCAATAAAGTCGCCAAATGCTCATTGAAGAAAAGATTCCATTTAAATCACGCTGCCAGATAATGAGGTTTATTCGATTCCCACAGGGGACCAGTATGGGGTGGGGAGTATACAAATGTATGCACTCACTAAGTTGCTCTGGATAAGAGAGTCTCCTAAATGACAAAAAATATTACAAATAAGTCAGCCTGTGTGTGGAGTACTTACTCATGCCAGAGCACTCCCTGTCTCCGTCCCACACATTAGAGACAGCATGGCCCGTCACTAACAGGTTAACCAGACTCTGGCTGCAAAGAGACAGAAAAGTAATGGAGAAAGAAAGAGAATGAAAAGTAATGGCTTAAGCTTTTTGGAACATCACTTATCTCAAGTTGTCAAAAGAAATATAGCTGATAAAGATTCAATAAAGTGATGGATCAGGGATTGTACCTGCCGTGGCCATAGACTGGATCTATGAGAGGCTCTGTAGTATCTTCAATCTCATTCCTGATGTTCTCTATCCTCTGTAGAGACAGAAAGAGAAGTGGTTACACACTCACACACAAAGAGAGCAGAGTAATGTGCACACATACAAACACACGCAGACCCTTATTACCTTGGTGAGGATGACAGAGTAGAGGAAGAGCAGGACTCCACAGCGCCCTTTCCAGGATTCGTAGAGAGACACCACCTCCTCTCTAAGCTCTGATAATGACTTCACAATACGCTTCCTGTAGAGATGAGAGGTCAAAGGTCAGGGGCTAGAAGTCATGCTGACAGTGTTGTATAATGTCATTATGCAATGTGCCAGATGGCAATCAGATGCTCCTCTGGCAGAAAATCAAAGATTGTGTGTGTCTCATTAAGGAATCAGTGAGGAGTGTGCGTGCAGAGTCAGGAGTGTGTGCTGAGTCAGCAGGTTGTAAATCATTATTGAGAAACTCCAGTCACACACACAAGCTTAGCCAACCCCAGACAGATGGAGATACACACACTAGCATTCCTGACTTTCCTGCAATGTAGTGGTCCTTTCATCTCCATGAAGTCATGGCCAATAGAGAGATGAGCCACAGTCAGTAGAGTTACTTACTGGAGGATGCTGTGAAACCGCTCAAAGCCAAGATCCTCAGCAGCCAAAGCAGCTACACACAGGAGACACACACAGATGCAAACATACACATTTTAGTAAAACAATTTAGGTAACGTTGACAGAACACATGTCATTATTCTAGATTAACAGTGACAGCAATACTACTCACTACGCGGTCTACCCACTATCATATGCGATGATTAATACCATCTCACTATAGCAATGCAGTTATTCATATTACATGGGTATTAGTGGATAGATGAGTAGTGGGACTCACTGGGTTGCTGGTCTTGCTGGGTCTGGCTGGTCTCCGGACCCCCTGTCAGGGATGTGTGAGGGCACTGTCCTTTGGCCCAGGTCACCAGGCAGTAGGAGGTGGTGGAGGAAGTAGAGCAGGCCTGTTCCAGGATCTCAGCCAGAGTAGAACATAGGGCCGCTTTCTGCTCCTCCTCTACAAGGAACAGAAGATATAGGCTAGGTTTCTAATAAATAAAATAAATATAAATAAATAAATATATAGTTATGATGCATCTCCATTTGGAGCTCTCTCTGTTTAACAGGGTCAGTTTGGGATCAGAAGTTAGGATTACCTGTGACGTGTCTCTAGTTACAACCTTTTCTGTTAAACAGGGTCAGGGCAAGGTTTCCCAAAGTCAGTCCTTGGGACCCCAAGATGTGCATGTTTTGTTTCTTCCCTTAACACCACAGAGCGATTTCAAATAATCAACTAATCATCAAGCGTTAATAAGTTGAATCAGCTGTGTAGTGTTAGGGCAAAACCCAAAATGGGCTCTCCTTGGGGTCCCGAAGATTGAGCTTGGGAAATGCTGGGTTAGGGTTAGAGGTCAGGGTTACCTGTGATGCGTCTCCAGTTAGAACTCTCTCTGTTAAACAAGATGTTCTTCAGAAGGAAGGCCTGCAGGAAACACACAATCAGGAAATATTCTACAAGCTGTAACCCATCTCTATAGGATCAAAAACACAACCTGCCGTCCTCATCAACCCTATCCACTCTGTCTAAGAACAGATGTTTGCGAAGACACTCCAGCACCATAGAGTACTATAATAAATACACAGTAGTAGAGAAGGCTTCTCAGCTGAGTGCCTGTCAGGTGACTTCTGTAAAGTGCTATCTAAGAAGATGTGTGCCTGTCCTGATATCATCATTCTGGTAACAGACACCAACACCCTCTACCTGGTCATAGGCTAGGTCATGTTTGTGTGTAAGGTTATGCACTGTCTGGTCTGGTCAATACCTGTACAGGCGCAATGACAGCGCAGGGTCCCCCTTCAAACTGCTCCAGTGCTGTGTGTTCTGTCTCACTGAAGACCATCCCTAAAATACAGGAATCACAGAGTCAATTATTTTGCCCCACCACTGACAATGTCTAGGATTGTGTTCAGGTTAGAGGGGGGTGCGCCAGAATGCGCGAAGTAGGCGAGAGGTAGCTTACCCTGGGTCCATCTCCGGAAGAGTGAAGCGGACACCCCGTTGCTGCCTGGTCTTTCCCAAACTAGATCCACAACCTCTTTATTTAACTCCCCCATCGCTCTATTACACTGGTCCAACAGCCCTGGCAAACGGTTAGCTGTCAAGCTAACTACAATCAAATACAGAGCTGTCACTGCGCACACAGCCACGGTCCGGAGGATAGCTAACCTTAGCTAGCGTTGTGGTTTTACTCTTCAACTTTCCAGGAACTGGTGCTTCGCTTCCCTCGTCAAACGGGGCCGGTGGCATCGGCCACAACGAAGCTCCGTGGCAGGGCAGTCTCCCCGGTCTGACCAGCGGACAGATGGGAGATAGGAGCATCAACGTTAGTTAGCTACCTAGCTAGTAAAGTTAATGTTATGTGGGCGCGTCTGACCCGCTATCTTAGCGTGGGCCAATATCTCCAGCAAAGCAGCGGGCGTAAACTAGTTAGCTGCCTGGTCAGCTGTCCAGATTGATAACAATAAGTTAGGGAGCCAGACTGTTAGTTGACTGCTCAATTCTCCTTGGTCCAAGTCGTAACGTTACCTTGCTACTAGTAGCCTGCTAACGTTAACTCGATAGTACCAATTTGCTATGTTTTAGCTAGCTAAATGCATAACGTTTTGACGTTCCAAAGAGCGCTGAGGCGGTGGCAGTTTAAATTCAGGTCTGAATGACGGTAACTTTAGTTTAGTCAGTTTTTAGAAGGCAAACGCCCGTGATAGATATCAGAAGTAGTACAATTTTTGAAAATAATATATGATTGTCGTCGGTATCAAATACTAGCTGGCAGTATGTCATTCGTCTATTTACAACAGCTGTTTGGAAATGTGTATTGAGTGAAGAAAACGCTCGTAGCTGTGGATTGGTCCAAATCCAGAATGTTCTTGAGGTATGGGTTCCAGCTTGGCAGTCCATTGGTGAGTTCAGACTGTCAATTATTCACATCATATCTTTCCCGCCTATTTCCGTTAACAATACTCCAATGACGTTTGTTTCAACACTTTATCGATGGAATTTGATCAAAGACTCAACTAATTAAGGTTGTATATAGTAAACGAGACAAGAAAACGTAACAATCAAATCGATTGCCTTTGCATTTTCAAACAGCGACCGTTCTTACTGCCGTTCACAGTTAACTGGAACTGTTTGTCCACTATCTTTCTCCGTAGCTGCTGGGTTAGCAGTACTGAGCATGTGCACTCACACCCTACGCGTGGACTAATTTGTCCCCAATATTTTTACAGTGATTCTGACATAAATTATAAACTTGATTACAAATCGTCATTGTTGTAATGGGAGGCCAAACCAAGGGCAAAAAGAAGAGCAAAGCCAGGAGGAAAGATCCGCGCTCTAACGGAGGTATGTTACATACAGTAACTAACGTGTTAGCTAGATCGCTATAAAGGACAACTAGTGTTGTCCATGTGTGATATCTGTTATATTATGTGTGATAGCTACAGTGTCTTCAGAAAGTATTCATACCGATTGACATATTTCATATTTTGTTGTTTTACAGCCGGAATTCAAAATGTATTAAATATATATTTTTTCCACACCCTTCTACACACAATACCAAATCAAATGTGTTTATAAAGCCCTTTTTACATCAGCAGATGTAACAAAGTGCTTATACTAAAACCCCAAACAATGCAGATGTAGAAGCACGGTGGCTAGGAAAAACTAGAAGGCAGGAACATAGAAAGGAACCAGGCTCTGAGGGGTGGCCAGGCCTCATCTGGCTGTGCCAGTAAAGCCAGATTATTCTTCAAGATTTTCAAACTTTCATAGATTACCAGCAGGTTCAACTAGTAATCACTGTGGTTGTAGACCACCGGTCAGTACCTCAGGAATAAATGTCAGTTGGCTTTTCATAGCCGAACATTCAGAGGTCGAGACAGCAGGTGTGGTAGAGGGAGTCGAAAACAGCAGGTCCGGAACAAGGTACAGTAGTACGTCTGGTGAACAGGTCAGGATTCCATAGCCACAGGCAGAACAGTTGAAACTGGAGCAGCAGCAAGACCATGTGGACTGGGGACAGCCAGGAGTCATCAGGCCAGGTAGTCCTGACGCATGGTCCTAGGGCTCAGGTAGTCCAGGAGGGAAGGGAGAGAGGGGGAGCATACTTCAATTCACACAGGACACCAGATAACACAGAATAATTACACCAGATATAACAGACTGACCCTAGCCCCAGGCACATAGACTATTGCAGCATAGATACTGGAGGCTGAGACAGCGGGTGGGTCGGGGGACTTTGTGGCCCCTTCCGATGATATTCCCGGACAGGGCCAACCAGGCAGGATATAACCCCACTACTTTGCCAAAGCACAGCCCCCACACCACTAGAGGGATATCAACAGACTACCAACTTACTACCCAAAAATACCCCATATTGACAAAGTGAAAACATTTGTCAGTGATTACAGCTGTGAGTCTTTCTGGGTAAGTCTCTAAGTGCTTCCGACACCTGGATTGTGCAACATTTGCCCATTATTCCCCCCAAATTATTAATGTTATGTCAAAATGGTTATTCTTCTTTGTAAGAACCATTTGCAGGTCTTTCCATAGATGTTCATTTAGATTTAAGTCAAAACTGTAACTCGGCCACTGTCTTTTTGGTAAGCAACCCCAGTGTAGATTTGGCCTTCTGTTTTCGGTTATTGCCCTGCTGAAAGGATAATTAATCTCCCGGTGTCTGGTGGAAAGCATTCTGAACCAGGTTTTCCTCTAGGACTTCACCTGTGCTTAGCTCCATTTGGTTTATTTTTTATCCTCAAAGTGAAATCCCTGATCGGTTTCCTTCCTCTACAGCAACTGAGTTAGGAAGGACGCCTGTATCTTTGTAGTGACTGGGTGTATCGATACACCATCCAAAGTGTAATTAATAACTTCACCATGCTCAAAGGGATATTCAACGTCTGCTTTTTGATTAACCCTTCTACCAATCGGTGCCCTTCTTTGCGAGGCATTGTAAAACCTCCCTAGTCTTTGTGGTTGAATCTGTTTGATTTTCACAGCTCAACTAAATGACCTTACATATAATTGTATGTGTGGGGCACAGGGATGAGGTAGTCATTCAAAAATCATGTTAAGCACTATTATTGGTCACAGAGTGGGTCCATGCAACTTACAGTTGAAGTCAGAAGTTTACATACACCTTAGCCAAATACATCACCATTTCTGACATTTAATCCAAGTAAAAATTCCCTGTCTTATGTCAGTTAGGATAACCACTTTATTTTAAGAATGTGAAATGTCAGAATAATAGTAGAATTATTTATTTAAGCTTTTATTTCTTTCATCACATTCCCAGTGAGTCAGAAGTTTACATACACTTCATTAGTATTTGGTACCATTGCCTTCAATTGTTTCACTTGGGTCAAACATTTCAGGTAGCCTTCCACAAGCTTCACACAATAAGATGGGTGAATTTTGGCCCATTCCTCCTGACAGAGCTGGAGTAACTGAGTCAGGGTTGTAGGCCTCCTTGCTCAAACAAGCTTTTTCAGTTCTGCCCACAAATTTTCAATAGGATTGAGGTCAGGGCTTTGTGATGGGCACTCCAATACCTTGACTTTGTTGTCTTAATTAAGCCCTTTTGCCACAACTTTGGAAGTATGCTTGGGGTCATTGTCCATTTGGAAGACACATTTGCGACCAAGCTTTATCTTCCTTACTGATTTCTTTGAGATGTTGCTTTAATATATTCACATAATGTTCCATTCCTAATGATGCCATCTATTTTCTAAAGTGCACCAGTCCCTCCTGCAACAAAGCACCCCCACAACATGATGCTGCCACCCCCGTGCTTCACGATTGGGATGGTGTTCTTTGGCTTGCAAGCCTCCCCCTTTTTCCTCCAAACATAACAATGGTCATTATGGCCAAACAGTTCTATTTTTGTTTCATCAGACCAGAGGACATTTTTCCAAAAAGTACAATTTTTGTCCCCATGTGCAGTTGCAAACCGTAGTCTGGCTTTTTTTATGGTGGTTTTGGAGCAGTACCTTCTTCCTTGCTGTGCGGCCTTTCAGGTTATGTCAATATAGGACTCGTTTTACTGTGAATATTGATACTTTTGTACCTATCTCCTCCAGCATCTTCACACGGTCCTTTGCTGTTGTTCTGGGATTGATTGGCACTTTTTGCACCAAAGTACGTTCATCTCTAGGAGACAGAACACTTTTCCTTCCTGAGAGGTATTTATTTTTTTAACCTTTATTTTACTAGGCAAGTCAGTCAAGGACAAATTATTATTTTCAATGACGGCCTAGGAACAGTGGGTTAACTGCCTGTTCAGGGGCAGAACGACAGATTTGTACCTTGTCAGCTCCGGGATTTGAACTTGCAACCTTCCGGTTACTAGTCCAACACTCTACCCTGCCGCCCCAAGTGACAGCCCATGGTGTTTATTCTTGCGTACTATTGTTTGTACAGACGAACGTGGTACCTTTAGGCGTTTGGAAATTGCTCCCAATGATGAACCAGACTTGTGGAGGTCTAAAAAATAAATTCTGAGGTCTTGGCTGATTTCATTTGATTTTCCCATTATGTCAAACAAAGAGGCACGGAGTTTGAAGGTAGGACTTGAAATCAGAAGCTTCTAAAGCCATGACATAATTTTCTGGAATTTTCCAAGCTGTTTAAAGGCACATTCGACTTAGTGTATGTAAACTTCTGACCCACTGGAATTGTAACTGAAATAATAATAATATAATAATATAATAATTGTAAACAATTGTTGGAAAACCGACTTGCCAAAACTATATTTTGTTAACAAGAAATTTGTGGAGTGGTTGAAAAACGAGTTTTAATGACTCCAACCTAAGTGTATGTAACCTTCCGACTTCACCTGTATGTGACATTAAGGACATTTTTACTCCTGAACTTTAGGCTTGTCATAACAAGAATAGGGGTTGAATAGTTATTGACGCAAGACATTTCAGCTTTTCATTTTACTTTTTCAAAAACATCATTCCACTTTGACATTATGCTAGTATTGTGTGTGGGCCAATGACAAAAAAAATCGCAATTTAATACATTTACCATTCAGGCTGTAACACAACAAAATGTGGAAAAAGACGAGGGGTGTGAAGGCACTGTAGTTCGCTAGTCCAATCAGGCAATTACAACCTACCGAGCTAACTTGCTAGTTAGCAACTGTAGCCAGACTTATGTAGAATATTGTTGACAATAGGGACTGTGTTGCAACAGGCCCTGGATTGGCAGGTCTGTCACCTCAAGATAGAATGAAGTTGAAGATGCAGGAGAAAGCCAAGAAAAAAACTGCTGAAAAATATACTGTCGAACAACTATTGGAGAAGGTAGGACACACACACTCCAGACATACTCTCTCTTTCTCCTATTTCAGATGGAGACAGGAGTGTACGGACAGTTTGGAGTTTGCCACACGCTGTACACTAACATCTGTGTTGTGTTTCAGACGGAGGAGTGTATGGACAGTTTGGAGTTTGAGATGGCGGGGAGGTTCTGTCAGCGAGCACTAGAGGTGGAGCCTGACAACCTCCTTACCCTGGACCTGCTAGGACACATCCACTCTGAACTGGGAGACACACAGAGGGCCAAGGAAATATCCTTCAGTGTGTGTGTGTGTGTGTATGGTGTTTGCATGCATCTCTGTGTGCATGTGTGTGTTGTGCAAATGCACATGTGTGTTCCTTAACCCCAGCTCTAAGTGTTTCTGCATGCAGTGCAGTTGAGTCCTGAAGAAGGTCATAGTAAATACATGTCTCTAGGGCAGATACACACAGGCCAGGAGGCTGTGCAGTACTACACCAAAGGAGTACAGATACTACTGTGTATGCTGGAGAAACACGCACAAGCCACAGTGAGTATACGCACACACACTCATGGGATCTTGTTGAATGCATGTCTAACACAGAACACTAGGAGGAGCTGTTTCTTCAGTCTGAACACTTCTACTGACTGTGTCACAAACTGACTGTATCATAAACTGACTATCAAAAACTGGCAGCCAGAGATGCTGAATACTTCTACCTCAACCATCTCCCTGTCACCACAGGCAGGAGCAGGAGCTGAGGCAGCAGCCTCTCCACTCCAGGACTCGGGGTCAGAGATCCCGATAGCCAGACACGTGTGTGTGGCCTACTGTTCTGTGGCAGAGATCTACTTCACTGACCTCTGGTAACACAAAAATCATATATACATTTTTGTTACCTGAAAGGCCTGTTGTGTATTGAATTCACAGATTTGTGTGTGTTTGTGTGTAGTATGGAGGAGAGGGCAGGAGATCAGTGTCGAGAGGCCATAGAACGAGCGCTGACCTATCAGCCTGACAACCCAGAGGCTCTACAGCTGATGGCCAGCTACTTGTTCAGTACAGAGAAGAACCAGGTCAGTACACACACACACACACACACACACACACACACTGTATGACTATAAATCAGAGGCAGGTATGTCTCACGCTAAGCTATCATCTTGTTAAAGCAGCGATCAGTTATTCATGTGAGAAAATTGCATAATATGCCATTAATTTGATGAGCTAGGAACACACACACACACATTTAATAAGTTTATGACAGATATTAATGCAGAATTAGTTATGAAGCAGATACATTTGGACACAGGGATCACATCTGACAAAGAGAGGAGGAGGGAAGATGGGGGGGAGAGAGAGAACAAAAGAAAGTTATGAGGGGAGACAGAAAAATGGTCTTTAACTGAACAATCAGAGCATTTGCCATTGTCATACAATTTTATGATAAGCACTGCAATGAGACAGGCCTCCAATTCTTCAGAGAGCCTTAATCTTTAGGGAGTAACAATAACAGCAAGCTAAGGATTTACTCCTAAATGACTCTTACATTTCAAAGAGAGGACAAGTTTAGGAATACTGCAGCTCTTCTCAAGGTTACTTTTGTAAATATCTCCTCCAGCCACCAGATGGCACTGTGGATCTAACCAGATGGAGTTGATTTGACAGTTGTGTGTAACCTTGACTTAACTCGGCAAATCAGTCAAGAACAAATTCTTATTTACAATGACGGCCGTCAATTGTGCGCAGCCCTATGGGACTCCCAATCACGGCCGGATGTGATGCAGCCTGGATCAGGGGAGCAGATGTCAGATTGTGTGTGTGTGTGTGTGTGTGTGTGTGTGTGCGCGCGCAGGAGGGGAAGGAGTACCTGATGAGGAGTGTGGATGCGTGGCTACCTGCCCTGAAACAGAGTGAAGCTCCACCCAGCAGAGAGGACATAGAGGAGGAACACACACAGGTGAGAGACTTATTACACACACGCACACAAGCGAGTCAGACAACCCAGAGCATAAAAGCCAAGTCAGAGGGCCAACTTATCGCTCTGTTTGTGTGACTTTGTGTGTGTCTGTGTGAGAGCAATTGTCTGTGTCTAACTCTTTTTGTTCCCTTTCCAGAGTGACATCCCACCATATGAATCCCGCATCACCACGGCCAAACTCCTCATAGAGGCAGAAGAGTACGAGGTAAGAGTATGTGTGTGTAGGATGAGTTTTCTCTGTGAAAAGAACAGTGCTCTGTATTCTTTATCTTTGCCAGAGATCATCTTCAATAATAGAGGAGTGGTCTTTACCCAGAGAGAGAGGTAAACGGAGGGAGGAACAGCTTCAGAAAAGATCTGGAGGGAGAGGGGTGGAGAGGTGTTTGTGTCTGACACATTGTTTGTCTTCATCCTCGTGCATGTGTCAGCAAGCCACACTGACTACATACTCTGCATCTATTGAGGAATCAGAAACCATTGAGGTGGAAATGAGGATGAAGATTGTTTCCAGGCTCACAGCATTCACCACGATAACAACAAGATGGAAGCAGCAGATAACTGGAGAACAGGAGATGCAGGACAAGATTACTCGTATCTAGAGTAACTGAGACTATTTTAGTCCTCTATTGTTAAAAAAAAATGTGATTCTGTGTTGTTTCCACACAGCAGTGGTAAACCCAGAGGCAAGTCATTAACATCGCAGTATTCAACTCTAAACAACAACAACATTCTAACTCATAAATTACACACACACATCGGAATCGAATAGGGAATCCGTTGTTAAACAGCAGACAATAAGCATTTGACCCTAGTAGAGCAGTGGGAACGAGGGAAGGAAATGGCGGAGAGGAAGACGGTGGTTATAACCAGGGTCAAATATAATTAGCAGAGGCTACGAATACGGATTTCTCACCCACATCCCGCCCCTCTGGAAACGATTTTCTTATAACTATGGATGTGAATGTTCTGCACATGTTATTTTACACATTCAAGTTTTTCTCTTTACTGTACGCTTTACTCACCCTCTTCTGAACCCTTAACCAATTTGATAGTTCTGAACAGCTGAAATAAAAACTGGTGATACACTATATATACAAATGTATGTGGACACCTTCAAATCAGTGGATTCGGCTATTTCAGCCACACACGTTGCTGAGAGGTGTATAAAATTGAGCACACAGTCAAATTTATTTATATAGCCCTTCTTACATCAGCTGATATCTCAAAGTGCTGTACAGAAACCCAGCCTAAAACTCCAAACAGCAAGCAATGCAGGTGTCGAAGCACGGTGGCTAGGAAAAACTCCCTTGAAAGGCCAAAACCTAGGAGGAATCCTAGAGAGGAACCAGGCTATGAGGGGTGGCCAGTCGTCTTCTGGCTGTGCCGGGTGGAGATTTGAACATCTTGGCCATGTTCTGTTATAATGTTCATAAATGACCAGCATGGTCAAATAATAATAATCAAAGTAGTTGTCGAGGGTGCAGCAAGGCAGCACCTCAGGATTAAATGTCAGTTGGCTTTTCATAGCCGATCATTAAGAGTATCTCTACCGCTCCTGCTGTCTCTAGAGAGTTGAAAACAGCAGGTCTGGGACAGGTAGCACGTCCGGTGAACAGGTCAGGATTCCATAGCCGCAGGCAGAACAGTTGAAACTGGAGCAGCAGCATGGCTCAGGTCCTCCGAGAGAGAGAAAGAAAGAGAGAATTAGAGCTAGCAATACTTAAATTCACACAGATCACCGGATAAGACAGGAGAAGTACTCCAGATATAACAAACTGACCCTAGCCCCCCGACACACAAGCTACTGCAGCATAAATACTGGAGGCTGAGACAGGAGGGGTTAGGAGACACTGTGGCCCCATCTGATGATACCCCCGGACAGGGCCAAACAGGAAGGATATAACCCCACCCACTTTGCCAAAGCACAGCCCCCACACCACTAGAGGGATATCTTCAACCACCAACTTACCATCCTGAGACAAGGCCGAGTATAGCCCACAAAGGTATCCGCCACGGCACAACCCAAGGGGGTCTACATTGGCCGTAGAATGTCCTTACTGAAGAGCTCAGTGACTTTCAACATGGCACCGTCATAGGATGCCACCTTCAACATGGCACCTTCAACATGTCACTAGAGCTGCCTTGGTCAACTGTAAGTGCTGTTATTGTGAAGTAGAAGGAACAAGAACTGCTCAGCCGCAAAGTGGTAGGCCACACAAGCTCACAGAACGGAACCGCCGAGTGCCGAAGCACAAAGTGTGTAAAAATCATCTGTCCTCGGTTGCAACACTCACAACTGAGTTCCAAACTGCCATGGAAGCAACGTCACCACTATAACTGTTCGTTGGGAGCTTCGTGAAATGGGTTTCCATGGCTGAGCAGCCGCACACAAGCATAAGATCACTATGTGCAATGCCAAGCGTCGGCTGGAGTGGTGTAAGCTCGCCGCCATTTGGCTCTGGAGCAGTGGAAACGTGTTCTCTGGAGTGCAGAATCTCGCTTCACCATCTGGCAGTCAGATGTACGAATCTAGGTTTGGCTGATGCTAGGAGAACGCTACCTGCCCAAATTCATAGTGCCAACTGTACATTGGAGGAGGAATAATGGTCTGGGGCTGTTTTTCATGGTTTGAACCCTTAGTTCCATTGAAAAGTCAAGGTATTGGAGTGGCCATCACAAGGTCCTGACCTCAATCCTATAGAAATGTTGTGGGCAGAACTGAAAAAGCATGTGCGAGGAAGGAGGCCTACAAACCTGACTCAGTTACGCCAGCTCTGTCAGGAGGAATGGGCCTAAATTCACCCAACGTATTGTGGGAAGCTTGTGGAAGGCTACCCGAAATGTTTGAACCAAGTTAAATAATTTGAAGGCAATGCTACCAAATACTAATTGAGTGTATGTAAACTTCTGACTCACTGGGAATGTGACGAAAGAAATAAAAGCTGAACTAAATAATTCCCTCTACTATTATTCTGACATTTCACATTCTTAAAATAAAGTGGTGATCCTAACTGACCTAAAACAGGGACTCTTTACTTGGATTAAATCTCAGGAATTGTGAAAAACTGAGTTTAAAAGTATTTGGCTAAGGTGTATGTAAACTTCTGACAACTATTTGTTAACAAAAAATCAAGACCTAGAATTTCCTTTGGTGTATCCCACAAAAAAGGTTCACTGTTATAAGCGAACTCTTTTTGAATTTAAGCCAGGGAATTTGGGGAATTTTGCTTAACTTCGGAAACCAGGAAGTTTCAGACCCTTTGCAACCCTAGTCCCCAGCACAAGGTGTACCTGTGTAACAATCATGCTGTTTAATCAGATTATTGATATGCCACACCTGTCAGGTTGATGGATTATCTTGACAAAGCATAAAAGGCTCACTAACGGATGTAAATAAATTTGTGCACAAAGTTTAAGAGAAATAAGCATTTTGTGCATATGGAACATTAATGGGGTCTTTTATTTCTATCACATTACAATATTTTGTTTAGTGTATAAGAAGGCTTGTCTGTTTTATCGTATTGCATTGGAGTGTTGTTAAAGGCCCAGTGCAGTCAAAACGTGATTTCAGTTGTTTTTTATAAACATCCGACCAGTTTATTAGGCACGCCAGTCTAGTACTGGGTTGGATCCCTCTTTGCCTCCAGAACAGCCGGAATTATTTGGGGCATGAACATGTTGCTCAATTGGTATCAAGGAACCTAACTTGTGCAAGGAAAACATTCCCCACGCCATTACAACACCCCCACCACCAGCCTGTGCTGTTGACGTTAGGCACAATTGGGCCATGGATTCGTGCTGCTTCCACCAAATTCTGAATTTGTCGGACCAGGCAATGTTTTACCACTCCTCAATTGTCCAGTGTTGGTGATCGCGTGCCCACTGGAGCCGCTTCTGCTTGTGTTTACCTGATAGGAGTGGAACCCAGTGTGGTCATCTGCTGCAATAGCCCATCCGTGACAAGGACCGACGAGTTGTGCATTCTGAGATGCCATTCTACACACCACTGTTGTACTGTGCCGTTATTTGCCCGTTTGTGGCCCGCCTGTTAGCTTGCAAGATTCTTGCCGTTCTCCTTCGACCTCTCATCAATAAGCTGTTTTCGCCCACAGGACTGCCCCTGAAAAAATGTTTTGTTTTGTTTGTCGCACCATTTTCTGTAAATCGTAGACACTATTGTGCATAAAAAGCCCAGGAGGCCGGGCGTTTCCAAGATCCTGGAACCGGCGCTCAGTCACTTACGTCACTCATTTTTCTCATTCTAACGTTCAATCGCACAGTAACTGAATGCCTCAATGCCTGTCTGCGTGATTTATATAGCAAACCACAGCCACATGACTCACTGTCTGTAGGAGTGAACCATTTCACAATTTTTGTGAATGGGTGGTGTACCTAAATAAAATGGCCACTAAGTGTATATTTCCACACTATAATAATCCTGTGAAATTGTGAAAATTATCATAATGCCCTTTTAGTGTAAGAGCTGTTTGAAAAGACCACCTAAAGTATCAGCCTGTTTTGGTGGGATGCAGTTTTGGCCTACTTGGTGACATCACCAGGATGTAAATTAGTTAATAGACCAATAAGAGTTCCAAACCTTGCTGCCAATAACAGCTAGTTTTCAGTTTTCCCCTCCCCACTCAGACCAGTCCTAGCTAAATTCTTGCTTGAAAACCTCCTCTTTTCTAAGAAGCTAATTTAGTTTGTTTTCAATTAAGATGGTCAAAAAAATCACAGTAAGGTACTTAATTGTTACCCAGAAATGATTTGATATTGATATGAAAAATAAATAAAAATGCTGCATTGGACATTTAGGTCAATGCCAAGTGTCAAATGAATCACTTTGTAACCTCTTGTCGTATGAGTGAAAAACAAAGGTACAGGAGTCTGACTGAACAGACACTTCAGACACACAAGCATGCTCACGGGTACACACACACAGAGAGAGAGTTATAAATGAGCTACTCCCAGGAGGGCGGTTTCTAACTGGTCCTGAAGCAAAGGGGACGACACACGTTTCGTGTGTGTATTTGTTGTTGCTGTTGAGTAATCTGCAGGCAACGTTACTAAACAGAATCATTTTACCAGAGTGCAGAGCACGGATAGGGACAAGACAAATGACTATTTTAGAGACAGAGATGCAGGAAAACCAAAGCAACTGTGAATGACAATCAGTGTATTTCAACTAAGTGAATAATGTAGGAGGTACATGTATATAAAGAACATATAAACAGGTGAACGTTCACACAGAAAGGATATTTTGTCCTTGCAAGAGGTAGTGTCATGACAGCCAGTCTTAGAGTTGAGTTGTAGTTGTCATCAGTGGAATGTCTGTCTATCTGTTGTGAGTCTGTTTTCTTGTAAGCCGTTACTCAGTGATTGGCTCCTTGGAGGTCTGGAACAAACACCGATAGTTGGGTATTTAACTACATTGGCTAAATAGTTTATTGATCAACCTCAGCGCTAATACAAAACATGTACTCTGTAGACCATCAGGAATGAGATATTGATTTCCCTCTAATCAGAATGTGTTAATTAATAAAACGTAATACCTCTCAGGAGGTAATCAACCCCACAATGAATCAACACACACATCCTCTGTCTCTCGCATGCACAAGTGATGATAAAAAGTGGAAGAGGGATGAAGAAAATGGGACAGGGGAACTCTTTCAAGAGAAAGAGATGTGTGAGATTGTGTACACTGGGGAGGGGTAAGGTGAACTAGTCTGGAATCATCAGGACAGGAGGGCGTGGACTGGTGATCAGGTCCATTGATGAGGACTAGCTATTGACCATGACCAGTTCTGTATTGGTTGTTGATTTCAAGGAGTATTGAACAGGAGGGATATTGACAGATTATTGATAGTATCATGAGATTAGCTTAATTGTGTATTGATGACTGTGTAAGCTGTCTTGTTGCTATTGACGACCGTGTCTATGGAACACTGGGTTTTGAGTCTGATCAGACTCTGATCACATCCATTGATTAGGGTGGCAGAGAGAGCGAGATGTGTGTGACAGGAAACACCTCGCTCTCTGCCTCCACACACATAGCGACTCAGGCTAGGAGCAGGATGTGCTTAATGTATAATGAACAATGGAAATGATGGTTTGTGTGTTTTTATGATTTCTCTCTCAGACAGCAGTAGATGTGTTGGAGGGTCTACTAGAGGAAGATGACGAGGTGGTGCAGGTGAGTCATGATGTCATTTTTTAAATGTATTTTTATTTTTTACAATACAAAACATCCACATACAAATGATAGCATACAGACCTACACAAACATCAACAGCATCACCCCTGCCCAAGCCCACCTGCTCACACCCCCGTCTCCAGCACTCGCATCACTCTCTCCGCCACATGGCATCAGAGTGCACCATTTTGTTTCTGTCGCCCATGCACTTTCAACATTTATACAATAAAGCATTTTATATGAAACTTGGGGCGGCAGGTAACCTGGCAGGTAGGGGCGTTAGGCCAGTAACAGAGAGGTTGCTATATCGAATCCCAGAGCTGACAAGGTAAAAATCTGTTGTTCTACCCCTGAGCAAGGCAGTTAACCCACTGTTCCCTGGGCGCCGATGATGTTGATTAAGGCAGCCCCCCCCCCGCACCTTTCTGATTCAGAGGGGTTGGGTTAAATGCGGAAGACACATTTCAGTTGAATACATTCAGTTGTACAACTAACTAGGTATTCTGGTGTCCTTTGACAGCTCTTTGGTCTTGGCCATAGTGGTGTTTGGAGTGTGACTGTTTGAGGTTGTGGACAGGTATCTTTTATACGGATAACAAGTTCAAAAAGGTGCCATTAATACAGGTAAAGAGTGGAGGACAGAGGAGCCTTTTAAAGAAGAAGTTACAGGTCTGTGAGAGCCAGAAATCTTGCTTGTTTGTAGGTGGCCAAATACTTATTTTCCACTGTAATTTGCAAATAAATTAATTAAAAATCCTACAATGTGATATTCTGGATTTTTTCTTCTCATTTTGTCTGTCATACTTGAAGTGTACCTATGATGAAAATTACAGGCCTCTCATCTTTTTAAGTGGGAGAACTTGCACAATTGGTGTCTGACTGAACTTTTTTTGCCCCACTGTATTTGAAAATATCTACATTGGTCAGTTCAAAATTGCTTTTTAATTCTGTCATGGAAATTACCAAGTAATTTATTGTATTATGAAAAGCTATCCAAGGATTGTTCCATAAGGTTGTGTTTTTAGGAAGTGATTGATCCTTGAAGAATATGTTACATTTTCTTCCATATTGTTAGTGTTCTTAACTATGAAGTTGTTCATGTTTTTAGCTTTATCCTTTGAAAATAGACATGTGAAAAGATTCTGGGCTAGTTTTCTTTTTTGTGTGTGAATTGAGCAGGAGACACACCTGCAGCCTCCGTTCAGTTCTCTCTGCTCCTGAGCCATATTAGTATTCTTTGCAAGAGGTGTGTGTGTGTGTGTGTGTGTGTGTGTGTGTGTGTGTGTGTGTGTGTGTGTGTGTGTGTGATCTAACCTCAGTGTGCTCATTCTTTCTCACCCTTCCTCCTACACACCTCGGCTGACAGATTGAGAGCAGTCACTTGCTCAACCTTTGAACTCATTCAGGAGACATCTGCTCTAAGCAGAAACACACACACACACACACACACACACACACAGAGAGTTTGAACTCTTATGAATATACAGTAAAGTGTTTGTTTTGTCAGTAGTGTTCTCGAGCGCCATCGGAATAACACAACCTAAACCCTCTACCCACAGCAGCTCAAACTGTTTTGTGCCAACCATTCTTTTTGTAAGTCACCCACCTCGGTAACTCATGCATTGTTAATGAACCCAAACAGCTGCCAGTAGTCAAGGTGGTGGTACCTAACTAACTCCCTGTACAATGTAGTACTTTGTCAACGGGTTTGGGGAACTTGGAATTCTGACTCTTTCTAAGTCGACCTTTACGTAGACCTTGTTAAAACTATTAAAACTCTCTAGAACCAGATGGTATCTGACTGTTGTCTCGTCCAAGAGGACTGATTGACACCTCCTTACTGTAGACTTATCATTAAGAGAGTAACGTGTGGGTGTTGTGTGGATTCTCTTGAAGTTCTTAATTAGCTGTCTCGTTAATTTTCTGAGACGAGTGGTGGGTGTGCTCATGAAGAGTGTGTGCGTGTGTGTGCTTAGTTTAATATTGCCATAAATACGAGCAAAACAGACCATATTTCATAAACACTTTCAAAGAGACTTATTCTAATGGAGTTTCTTTTGAGGAAGCAAAGACATTCTGATTGAAGTAACAACCCAGATCTAGACACACACACATGCACACACAGGTCAGTGCGTGTATTCAAACCGCTATGCTCAACTTAAGTTACAGAGTTGTAGATCCGGTCATGAAGAGGATGCTTCTAATAATTGTATAATCATTCAAAAGGCATAAAGTTATGTTCAACCTTCAAGCCTCTCGCCTTCATGAGTGTGTGTGTGCGTGCGTGCATGGGTCTGCTGATGGAGGTGGAGGTCGCTGATGTTTTCTGCTGTAAAATGAATAGTAAATGAGGGGAATGTTAATGTCCTGCTTCTGCAAGAAGTGTGTGTGTCTGATCCTTGTCCTCAGATGAGACACACACCCACACACACACGTTTCTAAAGTACAAGTGTGCTGTAGGTGGAAGGATGAGGGTAAACTATGTAGGGTGTGTTTTAATGTGGATGTGTACAGTATTGGTATGAGGGAGAGAGAATACAACAGGTAGTTGAGAGGAGAGAAGGAATGGAATGTGTGTAGCTGTGTTTCGTCCTTTAGTCTGTAAGTGGTGTGTGTGTGTGTGTGTGACAGCGCTTTCAGATTGGCGTGTGGAGACGAAAGTTTGCGAAGACAAACTGCAGCAGCACAGGCCCAGCTCGTTACCATAGTGGCAGCTCATGAGGATGCTGTGAGCATTTCAATAAGTGCCTCCGTTGTGTGCGTGTGTGTGTTAATCCTGTTTGTCACAGTTCCAAGTACAGATTTCATGTGGACTAGACCGTTAAATGTGCTTCCCCTGTCATAGCTGAGCTCACTTAATAAAACATATTTCTTTCTCTCTCTCTCTCACAGGTGTGGTATCTCTCAGGCTGGGTTCGTTACCTACAGATGGAGGAGAGAAGAAGGGAGGAGAGAGAAGAGAGCGATGAGGAGAGGGAGGAGCGTGAAGCGTTGAAGGAGGCAGCCAGATCTTACCTGACCAAAGCCAAGAAGGTACACACACACACACACACACACACACACACACACACACACACACACACACACTGATGAGGCTTATTGATGTAAGTCTGTTTGGTTGATATTGTACTGTCAGCTTGTACAGTCAGTAATACACATGTATGTTACAGAGCTTCACTGCTGGCAGTTAATCTAACATTTTAGCCCTATCTTCATTGTTTTCTTACCTCGAGGAGCTATGTGTCGGTCTTAGAATTTTGTGTGTTTTTGTGTGTGTGGTGTGGATGTGTTTTAACTATACTTGTGGAGACCAAATGTCCCCACGAATAGTAAACAAACAAAAGTGGTTTAGGGTTAAGGTTAGAATTAGTTTTAGGGTTAGGAGCTAGAGTTCATTTTTAAGGTAAGGGTTATTAGGTATGGTTTTGGGGTTATGGTTAAGGGTTAGGGAAATAGGATTTTGAATGGGACTGAATTGTGTCCCCACAAGGTTATCTATACAAGACCTGTGTGTTTTAGTTATGCGCGGGTCAGCTGTTTGTTCAACCGCCCACAATTGCTAATAACCCATCCGCAACCGCCAAACTATGTGCAACCGCCAAACTATGTGCAACCGCCAAACTATGTGCAACCGCCAAACTAAGTGCAACCGCCAAACTAAGTGCAACCGCCAAACTAAGTGCAACCGCCAAACTAAGTGCAACCGCCAAACTAAGTGCAACCGCCAAACTAAGTGCAACCGCCAAACTAAGTGCAACCGCCAAACTAAGTGCAACCGCCAAACTAAGTGCAACCGCCAAACTAAGTGCAACCGCCAAACTAAGTGCCAAACTAAGTGCAACCGCCAAACTAAGTGCAACCGCCAAACTAAGTGCAACCGCCAAACTAAGTGCAACCGCCAAACTAAGTGCAACCGCCAAACTAAGTGCAACCGCCAAACTACGTGCAACCGCCAAACTACGTGCAACCGCCAAACTACGTGCAACCGCCAAACTACGTGCAACCGCCAAACTACGTGCAACCGCCAAACTACGTGCAACCGCCAAACTACGTGCAACGGCCAAACTACGTGCAACGGCCAAACTACGTGCAACGGCCAAACTACGTGCAACCGCCAAAACGTGCAACGGCCAAACTACGTGCAACGGCCAAACTACGTGCAACGGCCAAACTACGTGCAACGGCCAAACTACGTGCAACGGCCAAACTACGTGCAACGGCCAAACTACGTGCAACGGCCAAACTACGTGCAACGGCCAAACACGTGCAACGGCCAAACTACGTGCACCGGCCAAACTACGTGCAACGGCCAAACTAAGTGCAACGGCCAAACTGCAACGGCCAAACTAAGTGCAACGGCCAAACTAAGTGCAACGGCCAAACTAAGTGCAACGGCCAAACTAAGTGCAACGGCCAAACTAAGTGCAACGGCCAAACTAAGTGCAACGGCCAAACTAAGTGCAACCGCCAAACTACGTGCAACCGCCAAACTACGTGCAACCGCCAAACTACGTGCAACCGCCAAACTACGTGCAACGGCCAAACTACGTGCAACGGCCAAACTACGTGCAACGGCCAAACTACGTGCAACCGCCAAACTATGTACAATACATTCATTAAACATAAGAATGAGTGAGAGTTGTTGTCACAACCCGGCTCGTGGGAAGTGACAAAGAGCTCTTATAGGACCAGAACACAAATAATAATATTCTAATAATCAATAATTTATCCATATCTAACCATCTTTACATATAAAACCTTGTTCATTGAAAATTGTGAATAACTCACCACAGGTTAATGAGAAGGGTGTGCTTGAAAGGATGCACATAACTCTGCAATGTTGGTTTGTATTGGAGAGAGTCTGTCTTAAATCATTTTCCACACACAGTCTGTGCCTGTATTTAGTTTTCATGCTAGTGAGAGCTGAGAATCCACTCTCACATAGGTATGTGGTTACAAAGAGTATCAGTGTCTTAACAGAGCGATTTGCCAAGGCAGGATCTGGCAGTGGCTTTTGATTTAAATAACATTTTCACAGAACCGCAGGTTGCAATTTTGATTAAGCTCTCTTGTTCAGATATTGGTAAGTGGACCGGAGGCAGGGCATGAAAGGGATAACGAACCCAGATGTTTGTGTCGTCCGTTTAGGGAAAGTACCTGCGTAATTGTGCACCCAACTCACTCAGGTGCTTCGCTATATCACATTTGACATTGTCCGTAAGCCTTGAGTTCATTTGCGCACACAAAATCATAAAATGATGGAAAGAGCTGTGTGTTGTCCTTGTTAATGCAGACAGAAAAGAGCTCCAGCTTCTTAATCAAAGCCTCAATTTTGTCCCGCATATAGTTTGTATATAGTTGCTGAGAGTCCCTGTAATCCTAGATTTAGATCATTCAGACGAGAAAAAACATCACCCAGATAGGCCAGTCGTTTGAGATACACGTCATCGTGCAAGCGGTCGACAAGTGAAAATTATGGCCAGTGAAGAACTTTAAGCTCGTCTCTCAATAAAAAATAAAAAACATGTCAATACTTTGCCCCTTGATAACCAGTGTACTTCTGTATGTTGTAAAAGCGTTACATGGTCGCTGCCCATATCATTGCATAGTGTAGAAAATACACACTTGTTCAGGGTCCTTGCTTTAACAAAGTTAACCATTTTCACTGTAGTGTCCAAAACGTCTTTCAAGGCATTCCCTTGGCAGCAAGAGCCTCTCGGTGGATGCTGCAGTGTACCCAAGTGGCATCGGGAGCCACTGCTTGCACGTGTTACCACTGCACTATGTCTCCCTGTCATGGCTTTTGCGCCATCAGTACAGATACCAACATGAGCAGCAGCTACTTTTGGCTACATACGGACCGTTAGTGGAATTCCTGAGAGAGAGTAACGGTTAATGTGATTGGATGTTAATTATTTGACTAGGCTACATGTTTTTGACACTGTGTGTGTGTGTGTGTGTGTGTGTGTGTGTGTGTATACAGTGGGGCAAAAAAGTATTTAGTCAGCCAACAATTGTGCAAGTTCTCCCACTTAAAAAGATGAGAGGCCTGTCATTTTCATCATAGGTACACTTCAACTGTGACAGACAAAATGAGGGAAAAAATCAAGAAAATCACATTGTAGGATTTTTTTATGAATTTATTTGCAAATTACGGTGGAAAATAAGTATTTGGTCACCTACGAACAAGCAAGATTTCTGTTTCTCACAGACCTGTAACTTCTTCTTTAAGAGGCTCCTCTGTCCTCCACTCTTTACCTGTATTAATGGCACCTGTTTAAACTTGTTATCAGTATAAAAGACACTTGTCCACAACCTCAAACAGTCACACTCCAAACTCCACTTCGGCCAAGACCAAAGAGCTATCAAAGGACACCAGAAACAAAATTGTAGACCTGCACCAGGCTGGGAAGACTGAATCTGCAATAGGTAAGCAGCTTGGTTTGAAGAAATCAACTGTGGGAGCAATTATTAGGAAATGGAAGACATACAAGACCACTGATAATCTCCCTCGATCTGGGGCTACACGCAAGATCTCACCCCATGGGGTCAAAATGATCACAAGAACGGTGAGCAAAAATCCCAGAACCACACGGGGGGGCCTACCATCAGTAACACACTACGCCGCCAGAGACTCAAATCCTGCAGTGCCAGACGTGTCCCCCTGCTTAAGCCAGTACATGTCCAGGCCCGTCTGAAGTTTGCTAGAGAGCATTTGGATGACTCAGAAGAAGATTGGGAGAATGTAAGATGAAATCAAAATATAACTTTTTGGTAAAAACTCAACTCGTCGTGTTTGGAGGACAAAGAATGCTGAATTGCATCCAAAGAACACCACACCTACTGTGAAGCATGGGGGTGGAAACATCATGCTTTGGGGCTGTTTTTCTGCAAAGGGACCAGGACGACTGATCCGTGTAAAGGAAAGAATGAATGGGGCCATGTATCATGAGATTTTGAGTGAAAACCTCCTTCCATCAGCAAGGGCATTGAAGATGAAACGTGGCTGGGTCTTTCAGCATGACAATGATCCCAAACACACCGCCCGGGCAACGAAGGAGTGGCTTCGTAAGAAGCATTTCAAGGTCCTGGAGTGGCCTGCCAGTCTCCAGATCTCAACCCCATAGAAAATCTTTGGAGGGAGTTGAAAATCCGTGTTGCCCAGCAACAGCCCCAAAACATCACTGCTCTAGAGGAGATCTGCATGGAGGAATGGGCCAAAATACCAGCAACAGTGTGTGAAAACCTTGTGAAGACTTACAGAAAACGTTTGACCTCTGTCATTGCCAACAAAGTGTATATAACAAAGTATTGAGAAACTTTTGTTATTGACCAAATAAAATAAAATATAAATTTTCCCAACAATTGTTTACAGACAGATAATTTCACTTATAACTAACTGTATCACAATTCCAGTGGGTCAGAAGTTTACATACACTAAGTTGACTGTGCCTTTAAACAGCTTGGAAAATTCCAGAAAATTATGTCATGGCGTTAGAAGCTTCTGATAGGCCAATTGACATAATTTAAGTCAATTGGAGGTGTACCTATGGATGTATTTCAAGGCCTACCTTCAAAGTCAGTGCCTCTTTGCTTGGCATCATGGGAAAATAAAATAAAAATCAGCCAAGACTTCAGAAAACAAATTGTAGACCTCCACAAGTCTGGTTCATCCTTGGCAGCAATTTCCAAATGCCTGAAGGTACCACGCTCATCTGTACAAACAATAGTACGCAAGTATACACACCATGGGACCACGCAGCTGTCATACCGCTCAGGAATGAGATGCGTTGTCTCCTAGAAATGAACGTACTTTGGTGTGAAAAGTGCAAATCACTGCCAGAACAACAGCAAAGGGCCTTGTGAAGATGCTGGAGGAAACGGGTACAAAAGTATCTTTATCCCCAGTAAAACGAGTCCTATATTGACAAATCCTGAAAGGCCCTCCGCAAGGAAGAAGCCATTGCTCCAAAACCGCCATTAAAAAAAAGCCAAGACTACAGTTTGTAACGGTACATGGGGACAAAGATTGTACTTTTTGGAGAAATGTCTTCTGGTCTGATGAAACAAAAATTGAACTGTTTGGACATAATGTTGTTATGTTTGGAGGGAAAAGGCTGGAGGCTTGCAAGCCGAAGAACACCATCCCAACCGTGAAGCACGGGGGTGGCAGCCCCATGTTGTGGGGGTGCTTTGCTGCAGGATGAACTGGTGCACTTCACAAAATAGATGGCATCATGAGGAAAGGAAATTGTGAATATTTTGAAGCAACATCTCAAGACATCAGTCAGGAAGTTAAAGCTTGGTCGCAAATGGGTCTTCCAAATGGACAATGACCCCAAGCATTCTTCATAAGTTGTGGCAAAATGGCTTAATGACAACAAAGTCAAGGTATTGGAGTGGCCATCACAAAGCCCTGACCTCAATCCTATAGAAGATGTGTGGGCAGAACTGAAAAAGCTTGTGCGAGCAAGGAGGCCTAAAACCTGACTCAGGAGCTTTTCGCAGCTCTTCTCTTATTGAATTATATGCCGACATTGTCCTTTTTGCCTCAGTAGACCAACGTGAACTTTTTCTGCCAGTGTTCCCAAAAGCATTTGGCAATTGCTGTGTATTTGGCGCCTGTACAGTTAGGCCCTGAAGCTTAGGCTTACGTACTGACTTCAGATACAAATAATTAAACAAAAACCCCAATGTAACCTATAGTTATGAATTGCACAAGAATTATACATTTATATGATTTTTCTCTTTATTCAACCTGCCCGCCAGCCCTTAATCCACAAAATATTTCATGACCATAAACCTGCCCACCACGTGGATATAACTATGGGGACTGTGGGTTAGCGTCAACCCACGCGTTGCTAGTGTGTGTGTGTGTGTGTGAGAGTCTTCCCTCATAACAGACCAGTGTTTGTGAGTGTGCTAATTATTAAAGTGTTCAGTCTCAGAGTTAGTCAGAAAACCTGAAAATGTTAATGAGGCCTAGTTCACACTGGCTTGTTTAGACACAAGTCCACTTCTAGCATACTTAATTATGTTGATAGCACTCTTTGTGTGAGTGTGCATATTTAATTACATTTTTGCATGTCTGTGCCTGTGTATGTGTCTATGCACATTTGATTTATGTTTGTTAGAAATATCTCCATTATTCATTTCCCCTCTGATGAATGTGCTTCGCCACATTACTTCTAAAGAGACAGACCCTGATTCTCTTCGGCTCTTCGGTTTACAAGGGGGTTGGATGATGGCTGACCTTGGCACCCCACCAACTTTCCCTCATCCCCTCTTAGAGGAGAGAATAGGAGCTGTAAAATCATAGCTCCTTATAAAGCCACAAATGGCTGTATGCAATTTGTATGTTTGTCACAGGACACGGGCATGAACGCCATGCATACTGTACACATGCACACACACACACAGGTAGTGGTGTGAACAGTACATGTCTTTGGCAATTTATCTCTCTCTAGGGGAGTCGTACACACATACGTGCACACACAAGGGTTTCTGTTAGCTGACAATAGCTGGCTTTTGGAGTAAAATATATATATTTTTCATTTACATTTACATTTAAGTCATTTAGCAGACGCTCTTATCCAGAGCGACTTACAAATTGGTGCATACACCTTATGACAACCAGTGGAACAGCCACTTGCATCTAAATCTTGTTGGGGGGAGAAGGATTACCTACCCTTACTTACCCTATCCTAGGTATTCCTTGAAGAGGTGGGGTTTCAGGTGTCTCCGGAAGGTGGTGATTGACTCCGCTGTCCTGGCGTCGTGAGGGAGTTTGTTCCACCATTGGGGGCCAGAGCAGCGAACAGTTTTGACTGGGCTGAGGCGGGAACTGTACTTCCTCAGTGGTAGGGAGGCGAGCAGGCCAGAGGTGGATGAACGCAGTGCCCTTGTTTGGGTGTAGGGCCTGATCAGAGCCTGGAGGTACTGAGGTGCCGTTCCCCTCACAGCTCCGTAGGCGAGCACCATGGTCTTGTAGCGGATGCGAGCTTCAACTGGAAGCCAGTGGAAGAGCGGAGGAGCGGGGTAACGTGAGAGAACTTGGGAAGGTTGAACACCAGACGGGCTGCGGCGTTCTGGATGAGTTGTAGGGGTTTAATGGCACAGGCAGGGAGCCCAGCCAACAGCGAGTTGCAGTAATCAAGACGGGAGATGACAAGTGCCTGGATTAGGACCTGCGCCGCTTCCTGTGTGAGGCAGGGTCGTACTCTGCGGATGTTGTAGAGCATGAACCTACAGGAACGGGACACCGCCTTGATGTTAGTTGAGAACGTCAGGGTGTTGTCCAGGATCACGCCAAGGTTCTTAGCGCTCTGGGAGGAGGACACAATGGAGTTGTCAACCGTGATGGCGAGATCATGGAACGGGCAGTCCTTCCCCGGGAGGAAGAGGAGCTCCGTCTTGCTGAGGTTCAGCTTGAGGTGGTGATCCGTCATCCACACTGATATGTCTGCCAGACATGCAGAGATGCGTTCGCCACCTGGTCATCAGAAGGGGGAAAGGAGAAGATTAATTGTGTGTCGTCTGCATAGCAATGATAGGAGAGACCATGTGAGGTTATGACAGAGCCAAGTGACTTGGTGTATAGCGAGAATAAGAGAGGGCCTAGAACAGAGCCCTGGGGACACCAGTGGTGAGAGCGCGTGGTGAGGAGACAGATTTCGCCACGCCACCTGGTAGGAGCGACCTGTCAGGTAGGACGCAATCCAAGCGTGGGCGCGCCGGAGATGCCCAACTCGGAGAGGGTGGAGAGGAGGATCTGATGGTTCACAGTATCGAAGGCAGCCGATAGGTCTAGAAGGATGAGAGCAGAGGAGAGAGAGTTAGCTTTAGCAGTGCGGAGCGCCTCCGTGATACAGAGAAGAGCAGTCTCAGTTGAATGACTAGTCTTGAAACCTGACTGATTTGGATCAAGAAGGTCATTCTGAGAGAGATAGCGGTAGAGCTGGCCAAGGACGGCACGCTCAAGAGTTTTGGAGAGAAAAGAGAGAAGGGATACTGGTCTGTAGTTGTTGACATCGGAGGGATCGAGTGTAGGTTTTTTCAGAAGGGGTGCAACTCTCGCTCTCTTGAAGACGGGAGGGACGTAGCCAGCGGTCAGGGATGAGTTGATGAGCGAGGTGAGGTAAGGGAGAAGGTCTCCGGAAATGGTCTGGAGAAGAGAGGAGGGGATAGGGTCAAGCGGGCAGGTTGTTGGGCGGCCGGCCGTCACAAGACGCGAGATTTCATCTGGAGAGAGGGGAGAAAGAGGTCAGAGCATAGGGTAGGGCAGTGTGAGCAGAACCAGCGGTGTCGTTTGACTTAGCAAACGAGGATCGGATGTCATCGACCTTCTTTTCAAAATGGTTGACGAAGTCATCTGCAGAGAGGAGGAGGGAGGGGGGAGGATTCAGGAGGGAGGAGAAGGTGGCAAAGAGCTTCCTAGGGTTAGAGGCAGATGCTTGGAACTTAGAATGGTAGAAAGTGGCTTTAGCAGCAGAGACAGAGGAGGAAAATGTAGAGAGGAGGGAGTGAAAGGATGCCAGGTAGTTTTCCTCCATTTCCGCTCGGCTGCCCGGAGCCCTGTTTTTCAGCCTTTAAATAAATCTGTCCAACAAAGAAAAATAATCCCATGGCAAAATATAGGTTTTTGGCAACCCCAGTTGTTGTAAACATTTGACCACTCATGCTTAATGGTCTATGTTCATTTGCATAATTTAGTGGAATTAAATTAATTTAGTGTACGTTCGTTAGTCGCTATGTTTATCACATGCTCACAGCATACAGACACAGAACCTATTAGAGGAAAATCTGTCAGACAGCATGAGAGCTGCTGCTACAGCTTCTCAAACAGCTCATTAGTTGCTGCTGGAGTTGAACGTGCTTTTATAAGCCCAATCATTCTAAAACAATTCTAAATCCACGATTTAAAAAGAGCTAGGCCTACTATTTTTATTTCTCAACTGATAGTCCTAATTGAAGTACGCTTCCCATTTGCCATTCAAGTGCATGTAGGCAACTTTAGGCAGGGTTCAGGGCGTCGCCCATCACTTTGCAATGAGCTGGAAGCCAGTGTGCATTTTGAAACCTGAGCATTTTACTTCATATGATGAGACATGTCTTACCTTGCTTCAAAGTAAAATCCGACCGTAGAACTGGGGAGGCAATTATTTCTTTCTTTGTCCAGTAGCCCTAAGGCACAATCAGTCATATTAGCAATCAATCATAATCACTAGTTATAAACTACACATGGTTTATGATATTGCTAGTTTATTTAGCGTGTCCTGCATTGCATATAGTCGATGCGGTGCACATTCGCGAAAAAGGAATGTCGTTGCTCCAACGTGTACCTAACCATAAACATCAATACCTTCCTTAAAATCAATACACTAACAAATACACTAACAATACACTAACAATACACTAACAAAAACCCTGAAGCACACACACACTATTAACACTTCACCACTCCTGGAGTTCACTCACTCTTTTCAACCACAGCATTAAAATGACATCACACACACACCCTCCAAGCCATTCATACCCTAAGGGATCTCCTCTAGCTCATCAAAGAGTAAAACGCTTGACCCCCACTTGCTCCTTCCCACACACACTCATTTATACACACACACATACACTCTTTTACTCCACGCACACAATGCTGACGCTTTTTGTGATGTTTTCACTGTTGATTTCACCTCCTCTGCTGTTAACCATCCCTCAGCCTCTACTCCACCCAACACTCCACCTCTCACATCATTCCCTACCCTGCTCTCCTCGTCTCCTGAGAGTGGGTGTGGGTGTGTTTCTAGGTTGGAGTTTGAGCAGTGATCTGTCACACAGACAGGAAGGTCACTTGTGGAGCAGAGAGAGAAGGGGGGGATGGAGAAGGTGAAGAAAGAGGGATGAATTAAGTTGTGTGGATCAGGAGGAAAAGGTGAAGCATGGAGGGAGTGGAGACAGCAGGAGAGATTTTTGGGAAGTTTGAGAGGAGCTGAGATAGGAGAGGGGGTTAGTGATTTAGAGGCAGGTGAGGAGAAAGTCCTTGATCTCTATTAGAGTCACCCAAATAAAGATTTTTTTTTGCCTCAAGGGCACATCGACTCTCGCTTTCACAATTTCTGCTTCGCTTTTTATATGAGATGTGCCATTTACTGTATGTACACTTAATCAACCTGAACCTCAATATAATAGATAGCGATCTGAGGAGGGGAGAGAAAGAGGAAGGAGAGATCGAGAGAGGGTGAGAGTTAGTTAGTGTTAATTTCCCTCCTCTCTCTTCACACACCCTCACCCCCTTTCACAACGGCTTAGGAAAGACGTGTCATTGGGGGGGACAGAGACTCCAGACTTTGAGGGAAAGCTTCTTCTTCTCACACACAGAGAAAGACACAAACACTCTCACACATACACACCACACAGAGCAGCTAACCTGTGAAAGAAGGAAAACTTGCATTACTCTAAATGAGAAATGTGTTTAATTGATTGTGTGGTTTTGCTGAGCTCAGCACTCTTCTCTAATATATAACACAGTTAAATAAACAAACGGCTATCGCAATGAAAAATGATGCTCTCCTGGCAGATGCGTTCCTCTTTCTGTATGAATATTCCATAAACGTCACAGCTTAAGTTGAATAAATACATTTTATCCATACTCAAGTGATCAACTTGAAAATGAAGGACATCAACTGTCTCCAAATTAGCTCCTAGAGGGCCAAGCGTCTTCAGTCAGGGCCTACTGCTTGGTGACTGTTCCTGGGGCAACACCAACACATGCAGGTACGCGCACACAAACTATTTTGGCCGGGTTACACTGGCAGTGTGAAGGTGATCTGTTCCTTCTGCCGTTTGTACTTTGTGTGCGTGTGCACCTGCGTGCATGCCTGGATGAGACAGAATATTGCAGTTCAGCCCAGATTCTCAGACCTGCTTATCTCCCTCACTAGAGGAGAAGTTGTTTCGAGCAAAAGGAATGTGTGTGTGCTCGTGGTGGTGGGTTCCGTTCTGTTATCAGTCCAGTGCTTCCACTCAGGCAGAGAGTTTTATACACCGGGAAATCTACTGGTCCCGTCTACAGGGGGACCAGCTTTTGTTATGGTCCCGCTTCACAGCACATTTCAATGAGATAACAACAGCAATACTGTGTATGTGAAAGAGCGCAGAGAAATATCCTATACGCTTTCCTTGTTCTGCTGAGCCCAATACCCAAGGAGGCATTTTTCACCTGAACTCCTGGTGGAAACGTGCATGTATGTAACAAACTGTGTGTCTCTCTTTCTCCAGCTGTATGTGAAGTTGCACTGTGACGACGGACCCATACTGGAGCACATGGAGCAGCTGCTGGTGGAACTGGGGGGTGAGACAGAGGGGGAGGAGGAGGAGACAGACCCTGCCCTGGATGAAGACTTTGAGCCCAGCAGTGACGATGAGGAAGAGGACGCCATGGAACATTGACCACACCCCTCTCTCTCTACCAGTGATCTAGTGGTAAAACAGTGGGTTAGTACACGCTGAGACGTTGGTGGTGAATAAAGTAACACTATGTTTCCAATGTCTTTTTCTGCGATAGGTGGGGAAATAAAAAAGTATGTAAACAGCTTTTAGACTGCATACCACTCTCTACTTTTATAGTGCACTATTAACTCGGACATTAAATAAAGGTAAAGTTTATAAAAATGTAGTTTATAAAGACCTCTTACCTATCTCTGTACACCTCACAAACTAGACCCAGATGCAACACTTTGTTGGAAAGCAGCAGAGTTGCGAGTGCGACAGTCGATGGGCCCTTGAGAGAGGATGAATGGGCCCTTGAGTTTTCTCTGAATCTTTCTCGCTCGCTAGATATTGTCTGTATCGTGTTCTCAGAAGTGCCTTTCTGCTGTTCAACCCTGAGTTTCCCAGAATCATATGACCTCTCTCTCTGTCATATTAGTGCTGAATTGTTTTCCATATTAGAAAGGAGTGATTGACATGTCGACTCGAGCTTTGTTTCCATTGTCCTGGAAATAACCAGATAAAAAAACAACTTGAATACTGTTTTGAGAGAAAAAGACAAAGAACAATCTGCTTCTTTTTTAAAATTTGTGTTGTAATAATGAGGGGAATGTTTGCTTCCCTTCATGACCCAGGCTCACTTTAGAAAGAGATTCCAATATGAATGTGACCTGCTAAAATAAAGAACTAACACAGAACAGATTCTGCAGTGTTGTAGAGTTCATGAGAGGAGTGAGCATTAAGAGATGGATGAAGTTTCAATGTCACATGCACAAGTACAGTGAAATGCCTTTCTCACAAGCTCTAACCCCAACAATGGAGTAATCAATAACGATGTAATACTCACAATAACAAGGTAGAACAAAAACACACAAGATATAACAATAAAGAAAATGATAAAGTCAGCACACTATATACAGTTCCAGTACCACACTATATACAGTTCCAGTACCACATTTGCATGTTAAGGGATACTGGATCGATAGAAGTAGATACTGTATGGATTAGGGGTAAGCTGACTTGGCATCAGGATATATTATAAACAGTAGCAGCAGCGTATGTGATGATTGAATGTGAGTGGGTGTGTGTAGTCAGTATAAATGTCTGTGTGTGTGTGCAAATTATGGAGTGAGTGTTTGTACTGTATGTGTTGGAGTGTAAGTGTGTAGGGCCATTGTGTGTGTGTGTGTGTGTGTGTGTGTGTGTGTGTGTGTGTGTGTGTATGCATCGATAAGAATAAAATACAAGGGTCAAATAGTCCATGTAGCCATTTTGTTAGCTAACCAAAGAGAGGGGTGAGAGGAGTGACATGAAGAGAGTGAGGGTTGAGAGATGGGTGTTGTACACACACAACTCTCAAACACAATGTTTCTCTCTCAAGGACCTTTTAAGGCTTTATAGAAGCAGAATGTAGGAAGAACGGGTTGAGACAGGTGAGTGTTATTCAGTTGTCCCCATAGGAGAACACTTTTTGGTTCCAGGTAATTCTTCTTCAGAGAACATGCAACTTCTGTAAATCAGCCAATAAAAAGTCATTTTCAAATGTTTGCCAAAATTAATGGGAAAACACCATTCTAAACTGCAAATGATGCGTATGGTTCCATATCAAATAAATCATATGGCCGATTGTCGCCATATGCAGATTAGCAGATGTTACACATTTCGCTCTATATGTTTTATGTTTTTAGCACCATAAGTGCAGTAAATGTCTAACAGTACAATATTAAAGCACATAAACAAGAAACAAAAAATTAAGAAAGCTGACCTGGCTGGAAATATCAGAATGAGAAATGTCAGAGTCCACAATATAAATACTTGGTGTGTATAGACAGCATGGACAATATATAAGTAGGAAAAAGTTCATCCTGTATAGCTACTGCTGTACATACCATGTCAAGAATACAGTATGTGTACTGTAAATGTAAAGTGAGTATTCAATTAACTTAAGTCTCTCACATGACAGAAATGAAAATCTCCGTTAGAAACAGAATGAGTGTGAATCTAAAGATATAACAACTAGACAGGCTTGCTAACATGACTAGGATTGTGCCTTTGGCTTCTGGACAACAAAAGAAAGTTGATATGAAAACCAATAGAAAAGGAAAGAAATGCTGGTTTCAATGGCATATTTATTTTTGTTTTTTTAACCTTTATTTAACTAGGCAAGTCAGTTAAGAACAAATTCTTATTTTCAATGATGGCCTAGGAACAGTGGGTTAACTGCCTGTTCAGGGGCCAAACAACAGTACCTTGTCAGCTCAGAACTTGCAACCTTCCGGTTACTAGTCCAACACTCTAACCACTAGGCTACCCTGCCACCCCAATATGAAGAAGTCTTTATAACATAATTGTCTCTGTGTTTCTATGGTCAGATTTTTCCTAAGCTACCTTGAAGCGTAAGACATACCTCATAATATGAAGTAAAACATTCAGGTTTCAAACCTCTTGAGGATAGGGGAGACGCTAGCGTCTCAACTGGCCAATTGCTGGGGGAAATGCGGAGAGCCAGATTCAAATAAAATGTTATAAAATTCAAACTTTCATTACATCACACATGTAAGATACTCAATTAAAGCTACACTCGTTGTGAATCCAGCCAACATGTCAGATTTTAAAAATGCTTTTCAGGTGAAAGCATAACAAGCTATTATCTGATAGCCTGCACAATCTGCACCAGCAGTAAACAAAGGAGCTAGCATAGCAGGCGCTACACAAAACACTGAAATAAAATATAAAACATGCATTACCTTTGACGAGCTTCTTTTGTTGGCACTCCAATATGTCCCATAAACATCACAATTAGTCCTTTTGTTCGATTAATTCCGTCCATATATATCGAAAATGTCCATTTATAAAGCGCGTTTGATCCAGAAGAAAACAGCTTACAAAAACGCAGCGTCACTACAAAATATTTCAAAGTTGCCTATAAACTTTGCCAAAATATTTCAAACTACTTTTGTAATACAACGTTAGGTATTTTTAAACGTTAATAATTGATCAAATTGTAGATGGGGCAATCTGTATTTAATACAGGAAAGAAAAGAAACCAGCACTGCTTTTCACGTCTTGCGCAACTCACAAAAGTGTCCCCAGTTCCGAGTTGGCCTACTTCTTCATAGCACAAAGGAATAACTTCAACCATATTCCAAAGACTGGCGACATCCAGTGGAAGCGGTAGGAACTGAAAACACGTTCCTATTAAATATCCAATGGCAAAGACAATATAGGGAACAGAGGTGGGGGAAGGGGGGGGGGGATCTGAACAGTTAGTCCTTGGTGTTTTGCCTGCTACATAAGTTCTGTTATACTCACAGACATGATTCTAACAGTTTTAGAAACTTCAGAGTGTTTTCTATCCACATCTATGACTAATATGCATATCTTATATTCTTGGCATGAGTAGCAGGAAGTTGAAATTGGGCACGCTATTTATCCAAAGGTAAAAATTCTGCCCCTAGCTTTAAGAGGTTTTAAGGACCTTGAGCGTGATTGAGGTGCACCCATGACCAGCTCGGAAACCAGATTGCATAGCGGAGAAGGTACGATGTGATTCAAAATGGTCTAATCTGTTTGTTAACTTGGCTTTCGAAGACCTTAGAGATGCAGGGTAGGATAGATATAGGTCTGTAGCAGTTTGGGTCTAGAGTGTCTACCCCTTTGAAGAGAGGGATGACCACGGCAGCTTTCCAATCTTTGGGAATCTCAGATGATACGAAAGAGAGGTTGAACGGGCTAGTAATAGGGGTTGCAACAATTTCGGCAGATCATTTTAGAAAGAGAGGGTCCAGATTGTCTAGCCCGGCTGATTTGTAGGGGTCCAGATTTTGCAGCTCTTTCAGAACATCAGCTATCTGGATATGGGTGAAGGAGAATAGGTGGGGGCTTGGCGGGTTGCTGAGGAGGGTGCCGGGCAGTTGACCGGGGTAGGGGTAGCCAGGAGGAAAGCATGGCCAGCCATAGAAAAATGCTCATTGAAATTCTCAATTATAGTGGATTTGTCGGTTGTAACAGTGTTTCCTAGCCTCAGAGCAGTGGGTAGCTGGGATGAGGTGCTCTTATTCTCCATGGACTTTACAGTGTCCCAGAACTTTTTTGAGTTTGTACTGCAGGATGCAAATTTCTGTTTAAAAAAGCTAGCCTTCGCTTTCCTAACTGCCTGTGTATATTGGTTCCTAACTTCCCTGAAAAGTTGCATATCACGGGGGCTATTCGATGCTAATGCAGAACGCCACAGGATGATTTTGTGCTGGTCAAGGGCAGACAGGTCTGGAGTGAACCAAGGGCTGTATCTATTCCTGGTTCAACATTTTTTGAATGGGGCAAACCTATTTAAGATGCCGAGGAAGGCACTTTTAAAGAATAACCAGGCATCCTCTACTGTCGGGATGAGGTCAATGTCATTCCAGGATACCCCGGCCAGGTCGATTAGAAAGGCCTGCTCGCAGAAGTGTTTTAGGGAGCGTTTGACAGTGATTAGGGGTGGCCGTTTGCTCGCGGACCCATTACGAATGCAGGCAACGAGGCAGTGATCGCTGAGATCTTGGTTGAAAACAGCAGAGGTGTATTTGGAGGGTGAGTTAGTTAGGATGATATCTATGAGGGTGCCCGTGTTTACGGATTTGGGGTTATATCTGGTAGGTTCATTGATAAATTGTGTGAGATTGAGGGCATCAAGCTTAGATTGTAGGATGGCCGGGGTGTTAAGCATGTCCCAGTTTAGGTTACCTAGCAGCACGAGCTGTAGTATGTTCAGAACAGAGAGTAAAAGGAGCAGATTTCTGGGCACGGTATAATTTAATCAAGGCATAATGTACAGATAAAGATATAGTAGGATGTGAATACAGTGGGGGTAAACCTGTGCATATAGTGATAATGAAAGAGATATTGTCTCTAGAAATAGCATTTAAACCAGGTGATGTCACTGCGTGTGTGGGAGTTGGAACTAAATTGTTAGCCGAGATGTGTTGAGCAGTGCCAGAGGCTCTACAGTGAAATAAAACAATAGTTACAAACCAGAACAGCAATCGACACGGCATGGTGACATTAGGGAAAGGCATGCGTAGCCGGGTGATCATACAAGTCCAGTGCGTGGCTTCAGGCAGCTAGCGGCACGGGCTAGCAGGCTAACAGAAAGGCTTTAGAGGGATGACGCGACGGAGGGAAGTCTGTTGTGGCCCCCTCGTGCAGTTACATCAGCGGACGGATCAGCAGGGCTCCATGTGGTAAACCAGGCCAATTGGCAAAATATGTATAGTGGCCGAAGAAATATGTCCGAAGGGCCTCTTAAGCCAGCAGTCCAATGTGCTTTAGATAGCGAGCAGGCCGCAGATTAGCGGCTGTGCGTTCAGGGGTCGTTAGCTGCTATAATTCCAGGTGGGATTTAAAAAATTAAAATAATAATCATAATAAAAATGTGAAAATTACATTTAAAAAAATAGGTTCGGAGCTTGTGGCAGGAATCCGGAGATTTCGAGAAGAATAAGTCCGACTAGCTCTGGTTTGAGTCGCGCTGTACAGACTGGCGAGAGTTGTCCGGGATAAAGGTAGCTGATGACCGCTAGCAAAGGATAGCTGACTGCTAGCTAGTGGCTTTGGAATGTATTCGATGGGCCTCGTAAGCCAACAGTCCGTTGTGCTCTAGACAGCTAGCATTCAGGGGACGTTAGCTGCGAAGGTCGGAAGGTGAGAAGGTTCAGAGCTTGCGATAGGAATCCGGGGATATGGAGAGAAAAATAGGTCCGGTATGCTCTGGTTGAATCGCGTTGTACAAACTGGCGAGAGCTTTCCGAGCTAGAGGTTAGCTGATGACCGTTAGCTGTCTAGTTTATGTTGGAGAGATTCCAGTAATAGAGGCAAAGAAAAATACGTTGGAGAAAAAGCAGGACCACACCACATTGGGTGAGGCGGGTTGCAGGGGAGTATTTTGAAGTAAGGGTTTAGAAAAATATATTAAAAAAATATATATATATATATATATATAGGACATGACAAGACGAAGGCCAAATACGTCTGACTGCTACGCCATCTTGGATCAAATGAGGACTAATAAAAATTCACACGGCTCAATTTAATTCCACAAAATGTAGCAAATTAACATATAGACCAATAAGCATGACGGTCAAATGTATTTCCATCTACTAATATTTCAATGACTGTATAAAAAGCATTATTTTGCAATGGGATTGTATTTTCTCCTGATCAATTTGGCCGGCAACATTTTTATTTATCGGCTTTTACATTTTTTTATCGGCCAAAAGCCGGAAATTACAGATAATAGAAACCCTGGTGTGTGTGTGTGTGTGTGTGTGTGTGTGTGTGTGTGTGCATGGATGAAGCAGACGAATGTAGTCACTGCAGACTAGAGAAGTTTCATTTTGGAGCAAAATGAATTAATCTGTGTGTGTGTGTCTGATTCTGTGTTGTGATTGCTGTAGCATATGCATGTGATAGTAGGTTGTTCTGTTATTGGTCCAGTGCTTCCACTCTGGCAGAGAGAGTATTACACACAGGGAAATCTACTGGTCCCCCCCCCCCGACAATAGGTTTTTATAATGGTCCCGCTTCACAGGGTATTTCACTGAGCCCAATACACCAGGAAAGAGGCATTTGGTAGCTGTCACATTAAGTTCTAGTGGAAACGTGCATGTATGTAACAAACTGTGTGTCTCTCTCTCTCCACCTGTATGTGAAGTTGCGCTGTGATGACGGACCCATACTGGAGCACATGGAGCAGCTGCTGGTGGAACTGGGGGGTGAGACAGAGGGGGAGGAGGAGGAGACAGATCCTGCCCTGGATGAAGACTTTGAGCCCAGCAGTGACGATGAGGAAGAGGACGCCATGGAACATTGACCACACCCCTCTCTCTCTACCAGTGATCTAGTGGTAAAACAGTGGGTTAGTACACACTGAGACGTTCGCAGTAAATAAAGTAACACTCTCTATGTTTCCAATGTCTTTTTCTGAGATAGGTGGGGAAACGCTTGGGCAAAATAAAAAAGTGTGTAAATGGCGTTTAGACTGCATACCCCTCTACTTTTATAGAGCACTATGAACTAAATAAAAAAACAACTTGAATACTGTTAGTTATTTGTATTCTCCTGTCAATCTGATTATTTTTTGGATTCGTGTTGTAATAATGAGGTGAATGTTTGCTTCCCTTCATGACCCAGGCTCACTTTAGAAAGAGATTCTAATATGAATGTGACCTGCTAAAATAAAGAACTAACACAGAACAGATTCTGTAGTGATGTAGAGTTCATGAGCGGAGTGAGCATTAAGAGATAGAGGGGAGAGGAGGTTGAGAGGTGAGTGTTGTAGACACACAGGTCTGGTCACTAACTATAACTATAATTGTTTTGTTTTTATCTGTTGTGGTCTAGTACTGACTTTTTGCTAGCTAGGGCCATCTACTTTAAGTGCTGCCTGTCTTCCCAGTGGTCTACTTGGTGTGTGAACTGCTGACTGCTCATAATTTGCAGATAGTTGTTGACACATCAACCAGGATCAAGGGGCAGGGCAATCAGCAATTAGTATAGGGAGGTGTGTGCTCCACCTCTGCTAGGCAATTAGAAATTAGTGTTAGTTCTTCAGTCTCCCCTGGTTTCTCAGCGGTAGCTGTAAGTGACGATCGTGTCAGTTTTGTCATAAACTAAGAAGGTTGATGAAACGAAGACTGTTGTTCGAGGAAGGAAAGAGAGGAATGGTCCACACCCCGCTCTCACTTGAGGATCTTACCTAGTTATTTACACATCATTTTGCTATTTTTTTTTTTGCTTTGTCAGCTATGTGTGTGTTTTCTATACCCGTTTGCACCTCTCCCTGTAGGCTTCAGAGACGCTCCCCACCCCTTGGCTTCAAGCCTCCTAATTTAGTGTACCCTGCACGCGCAACCCTTGTGGAATTCTGGGTTTCTGGCAGCAAGAACACAGAGTTCATCTCTGCCTATACTGTCCTTCAGTCCCTTGGCTTTTTGGTCCTGACGGAGACATGGATCACCCCAGAGAACACTGCTGCACTTTCTTCATCTGACTGTTTTCTCTCATAGTCAGAGAGCATCTGGTCGTCGCGTTGGTGGCACAGGTATACTCATTTCTCCTAAGTGGAGATTCTCTTTTCTCCCTCTCACCTGTCCATCTCATTATTTGAATTCCATGCTGTCACCGTCACTTGTCCACTCAAGCTTAACATTATTGTCATCTATCACCCACCAGGTGCCCTTGGAGAGTTCCTCAATGAGCTTGACACATTGATAAGGTCATTTCCTGATGGCTCACCGCTCTTCGTACTTGGTGACTTAAACCTCCCGACGTCTGCCTTTGCTTAATTTCTTTCTAACTCTTTCCCCTCCTTGCCTCTTGATCTCACACTTTCCCAATCCCCTCCAACTCATAAGGCAGGCAATACGCTTGTCGTCATCTTTACTAGAGGCTGCTCGCCTACTAGTCTCACTGAAACCCCCCCAGGTCTCCGATCACTACTTTGTTTCCTTTTCTGTCTCCCTTTCCTCCAACCCTAACCAATCAGCCCCTACCCAGATGGTCATGCGCCATCACAGTCTTCACTCGCTCTCCCTCTTTCTCTTCTTCTATCCTGTCATCTCTTCCTTCTGCTAAATCCTTCTCTCTCCTGATTCTGTCTCTTCGACCCTATTCTCCTCCCTTTCCGCATCCTATGAATCGCACTGTCCCCTTTCCTCCTGGCCGGGTCGGACCTCCCCTCCTGCTCCGTGGCTGTGACTCACTCTACCTTTTCCTCTATCCGCTGCTAAAGCCACATTCTATCACTCTAAATGTCAAGCTTCTGCCTCTAATCCTAGGAAACTCTTCCACCTTTCCCCCTCCTTAATCCTCCTCCTCCACCCTCTTTGCGAACCACTTTGGGGAAAAAAAGGTTGACAGCTGCTACTCATACACTAACTAATAATTCCACTGGTCTCACTCTCACAAAACTATCGTATGTCTTGACCTCTTTCTCCCCAGATGACATCCTGCGACTAGTGAGGTCTGGCCGCCCGACAACCTCCTGGCTCGACCCCATCTCTGGAGACCTTCTCCCATTCCTCACTTCCCTCATCCTTGACCCTAACCAGTCAGGCTTCAAGAGGGGTCATTCAACCAAGACTTCTCTTTTGTTTCACGGAGGCTCTCCGCACTGCCAAAGCTGACCATCTCTCCTGTTCTCATCCTCCTAGATCTATGCGCTGCCTTCGACACCATGAACCATCAGATCCTCCTCTCCACCCTCTCACGGCTGGGCGTCTCAGGCTCTATCAGATCCTCCTCTCCACCCTCTCACGGCTGGGCGTCTCAGGTGCTGCACACTCTTGGATTGCATCCTACCTGGCATGCCTCTCCTCCCAGTTGATGTGGAGAGGATCTGTTTGCACCACACTCTCACTACTGATGTCCCCCAGAGCTTATGACGGCTTAGCAGAAACCACTAGAGATGGAAACACTACAGGCCATACACGCTCACCAGCCAAGTTATTCCCAAGGATAATATCGATACCCTCAATAGGCAAAGAAGGACGCACCCCCACAGCAACCTCACGTTTCACCAGTCCACAATCCAACATCAGTTTATGCAATGGAACTGACAGTGTTCAAACCTATTCCCCTAATTAGAACACTATTCCCCGACGCAGTCTCAGCAGAGAAGGGTAACACAGACTCCAACACAAACAATTCAGAGGCACCTGTGTCTCTCAGGATCTTCACTGGAACTAGGTCCTTACTTCCTAACATAGACGCAAAACCCTCCGTAATAGTCTGGGTCAATATGGACTTTCACATGCCCCTGGGCATGAGACAATGTGTTAGGAGTGAACTGATGTGGAACAGGCGCAGCTAACGCCGTAGGCTTAGATTTAACGTAAGCACAAGTACTGAATTTACCCCTAGCCCTGAGAACCGGACATTCGTTTTTCCAATGACCCGAACCTTGACAGTAGTGACACTCTTGACGAATGGGCTATGGGGAAGCTGACTTTACCACTTTTGATATTGTTGGTAACTTACGGTTGTTGCCTAAATTTAATGAGAAGGACCCTGAAATAAGATTCTCTGGTCTGATGAAACCAAGATTGAACTCTTTGGCCTGAATGCCAAGCTTCACATCTGGAGGGACCCTGGCACCATCCCTACAGTGAAACATGGTGGTGGCAACATCATAATGTGAGGACAATGACACTAAGCACACAGCCAAGACAACACAGGAGTGGCTTCGGGACAAGTGTCAATGTCCTTGAGTGGCCCAGCCAGAGCCCGGACTTGAACCCGATCGAACTCTGAAAATAGCTGTGCAGCGATGTGCCCCATTCAACCTGACTGAGCTTGAGAGGATCTGCAGAGAAGATTGGGAGAAACTCTCCAAATACATGTATACCAAGCTTGTAGCGTCATACCCAAGAAGACTTGAGACTGTACTCGCTGCCAAGGATGATTCAACAAAGTACTGAGTAAAGGGTCTGAATATGTACGTAAATGGTTATTTCAGCTTTTTATTATTAGTAAAGTTCTAAACCTTTTTTTGCTTTGTCATTATTGGGTATGGTGTGTAAATTGAGAGAGAAAAACCCCTAATTTAATCAATTTTAGAATAAGGCTGTAACGTAACAAAATGTGGACAAAGTGGAGTGGTCTGAATACCTTCCGAATGAATGCACCGTGTACTGAACATGAACAGTAAAGCGTTAAAGCAACACAAATAAAACAGAAAGAGGAGATACAGTATCTACGCTGTTGAATCGTCTGCTTATTCTAGTCCATTCACACCACTCTAACCTACTTTACGCTTCACACACTATGAAACACCTGGAGACAGATAAACACACTATGTTAAATCAAACACACAAACACACCGACCCTGGTGCATCTTCACGCCTGTTAGCTAACCCAACACAGCACAGCAATTCGTCTTTTTGAAGAATTCCCACACCGCTAAACAGGAATGTTATCTGAGATTCTGGGACTGATTACCATCAGGCAGGTGGGAGAGAGAGCTGCTTTGGGAATGCTGGGGTTTAGATGAGGAGAGCTGATTTTGGATGTGTGTATGTGTGCATGGGGGGTGTGTGTGCAACTGCGTTGGTGTCTGCAGAGTGCAGGTATACACTGAGTGCACAAAAAATTAGGAACATCTTCCTATTGAGCTTGCATCCCCTTTTGCCCTCAGAATAGCCTCAATTCGTCAGGGAATGGACTCTACAAGGTGTCCAACTTTCCACAGGGATGCTGACCCATGTTGACTCCAATGCTTCCCACAGTTATGTTAAATTGACTGCGTGTCATTTGGGTTGAGGACCATTCTTGATACACACAGGAAACTGTTGAGGGTGAAAAACTCAGCAGGGTTGCAGTTCTTTACACTCAAACCAGTGCGCCTGGCACGTACTACCATAACCCGTTCAAAGGCACTTCAACATTTTGTCTTGCCCATTCACCCTCTTGCCCATTCACCCTCTTGCCCATTCACCCTCTCACCGATCCTCGACTTCGGCGATGTCATTTACATTGCATTTACTGGATGTAGTCTATCACAGTGCCATCTATTTTGTCAACAAAGCCCATTATACCACCCACCACTGCGACCCGTATGCTCTAGTTGGCTGGCCCTCGCTACATATTCGTCGCCAGACCGACTGTCTCCAGGTCATCTATAAATCTATGCTAGGTAAAGCTCCGCCTTCTCAGCTCACTGGTCACGATAACAACACCCACCCGTAGCACGCGATCCAGCAGGTATATCTCCCTGGTCATCCCCAAACCTCCTTTGGCTGCCTTTCCTTCCAGTTCTCTGCTGCCAATGACTAGAACGAATTGCAAAAATCGTTGAAGCTGGAGACTTATATTTTCCTCACTAACTTTAAACATCAGCTATCTGAGCAGCTAACCGATCGCTGCAGCTGTACATAGCCCATCTGTAAATAGCCCACCCAATCTACCTACCTCATCTCTAGATTGTTTTTATTTACTTTTCTGCTCTTTTGCACACCAGTATTTCCACTTGCACATCACCATCTGCTCATCTATCACTCCAGTGTTAATTTGCTACATTGTAATTACTTTGCTACTATGTCCTATTTGCTGCCTTAACTCCTCATGCCATTTTCTCACACTGTATATAGACTTTATTTTTTTCTATTGTGTTATTGACTATGCTTGTTTATTCCATGTGTAACTCTGTGTTGTTGTTTGTGTTGCACTGCTTTGCTAAATCTTGGCCAGGTCGCAGTTGTAAATGAGAACTTGTTCTCAACTAGCCCACCTGGTTAAATAAAGGTGAAATAAAGGAATGGCACACATACATCATCCAATTGTCTCAAGGTTTAAATATCCTTCTTTAACCTGTCTCCTCCCCTTCATCTACTGTGTACTGATTGAAGTGAATTTAACATGTGACATCAATAAGGGATCATAGCTTTCACCTGGATTCACCTGGTCAGTCTATGTCATGGAAGAGCAGGTGTTCCTAATGTTTGTATGTGTGTGTGTGGTGTAGTTGTGAGTGTGTTTTATTAATCAGAACATGAGGCTTGTGGGAGAGAACTAATCCTGGATTAACAGATTAGAACACTTGCGTTGTCATAACAACACATTGATTGGGACTGAACATTGATCACTGTGTGTTTGTAGTTAATTAGTGAGTTTATCAGCCCATCTTGCAGGGGATTAATGAAGTAATCATCAAATCTCAGAATTACAACAGGATCCTACTAAATGAACACATCAGACCTGTGTGGGTGTAACCTCTCTCTCCCACACACACTCCTTTTTCTCATTTAACTCTCAGAGAGAGAGAGGGGGGGGCAGGCTATGTGCACACTGCCCACAAAATGAGGTGGAAACTGCACTTCCTTACCTCCTGCCCAATGTATGACCATATTAGAGACACATATTTCCCTCAGATTACACAGATCCACAAAGAATTCGAAAACAAACCCAATTTTGATACTCCCATATCTACTGGGTGGAATACGAGTGTGCCATGAGAGCAGCAAGATTTGTGACCTGTTGCCACAAGAAAAGGGCATCCAGTGAAGAACAATCATCATTGTAAATACAACCCATATTTATGCTTATTTATTTTCCCTACTTTAAACGTTTGTACATTGTTACAGCACTGTATATATACATAATATGACATTTGTAATGTCTTTATTATTTTGAAAAATATTTACTGTTAATTTTGATTGTTTATTTCACTTTTGTGTATCATCTACCTCACTTGCTTTGGCAATGTTAACACATGTTTCCCATGCCGAGAGAGAGAGAGATGTATCTAAGCTAATATCCTTCCTGGTGAGTATGATAGTAATAGTAATGATAGATAATGCCCCCAAAGGGATAATACATCCTGGAAGTGTAGAGTGATGGATCCTCTGTGAATGGTGTGATTAAAGACAGATTACAGATTAATGGATACACACATACTGAGTTATCACATGTTGCACACTGATGGTTTCCTGAATAGCTGAAATTTCAATGTGGGGTCACTGTCGGTCTGTCGGTCTGGTTGGTCAAATGACCAATTAGTGTAAAAATATCAGAATTGGGCTGCCTGTAAATGCAGCCTTACACACACACACACACACACACACACACACACACACACACACACACACACACACACACACACACACACACACACACACACACACACACTGTAACAGCTGAGAGTATGGATTTAAAGTGGTCATAAAGAAACATTCTATTACACTGGCCCTTTTTATAGGATCGCTGTAGAGAGGGGTGTGTGTATTTTTATCATTGTGGGCGGTGTGTGTGTGTGTGTGGGGGGGTGTGTCCTGAAAGGCTCTGAAGCCTCCATCTGTCTGTCAAAACATCAGAGAAAAGGTTTTAATTAAAATGAAGTATTCTGTTTTCCCTCTTTACAGTACAACAGAGTCAGTAGAAAGGAGGTGAACTCAGTCACTGCTTAGCAGACACTCACTAACTCTCATTAACTTTCTCAAAATGGAACGCCATTCATTAATGACCTCACTATTCTGTCAACTCTACTTCTAACACTGCCTGCTCTGCTCTCTCTCTCTCTTTCTCTGCTCTATTTCTCTCTCTAGCTCTGTCTCTCTCTGTCTCTCTCTCTCTCTGTCTCTCTCTCTGTCTCTCTCTGCTCTCTCTCTTTCTCTGCTCTCTCTCTCTCTCTGCTCTCTCTCTTTCTCTGCTCTCTCTCTCTCTCTGCTCTCTCTCTTTCTCTGCTCTCTCTCTCTCTGCTCTCTCTCTTTCTCTGCTCTCTCTCTGCTCTCTCTCTCTCTCTCTCTCTTCTCTTCTCTTCTCTTCTCTTCTCTTCTCTTCTCTTCTCTTCTCTTCTCTTCTCTTCTCTTCTCTTCTCTTCTCTCTCTGTCTCTCTCTCTCTGTCTCTCTCTCTCTGTTCTCTCTCTCTCTCTGCTCTCTCTCTCGCTCTCTGCTCTCTCTCTCTCTCTCTCTCTCTCTGTCCTATCTCTCTCGTTTTCTGTGTGGTGTGTGTGTGTGAGAGAGAGCATTGTGATTGTAGTGTTCGTCTGTGTATACATGAGCACTGTTATCTTTAGTAGATACAGCTGTGCTTCAGAGATAACATTACCAGCCAATTAGCCATGCTGTCTTAGAGCTACACCTCACATCTGACTGCTGTACACTGTAGTTACAAACAGTTGTGTGTGTGTGTGTGTGTGTGTGTGTGTGTGTGTGTGTGTGTGTGTGTGTGTGTGTGTGTGTGTGTGTGTGTGTGTGTGTGTGTGTGTGAGAGAGAGATTGTCACCTCCCTTGATTTCATCAATCATTAGGCCACAGAAAAAGCCTATTCCTGTTCGTAAATCACCACACACACACAGGGTTTTGATTTGAGTGATAATGATTTAATCAGTCACTGACAGACAACAGGAAATGCTGTGACATCGTGATTAATAATGGCCCTTGCCCCTCATCAAGGGGGTTGTGTGTGTTAGCGTGTGTGTGTTTTTGTTGTTACAGAGTCATACTGTTGAGGTTCTTTCTCTCTCAGCAGTACACCTCCTACGTCACTCCATCACATGCTATTGTTAACCTCCAGAGAAGTCCGACTGAACGTTAACTCCAGTGAGCTTTTCAGCATCGCTGCTTCTCTTCAATAATAACCATTGTGTGTTTTGTGGTGTGTGTGTGTGTTTGTGTGGTGGTTCAGTCAGAATATGTGTGTGTCTGAGAGATGATAGGAGAGGATTGATGGCTGACCGGTGTAGCTTGATTTTGAAACGTACACTAATTATCGGTGCCTTCAATTTGAGTGTGTGTTTAAGATGAGAGGTTTGATGCTGTAACGGCTGCTAATTATTGCTGCTCTGGATTTCACTCAATCTGTTAGATCTGCTGTCCTGTGGAGACGGATCGAGAGCGTGCACACACACACACACACACACACACACACACACACACACACACACACACACACACACACACACACACACACACACACACACACACACACACACACACACACACACACACACACACACACACACACACAATTAAGGGTCATAAGGAGGAGAGAGGAGGCTTGAGCTCCAATTACTGACACTCTAGTATTCTGCTTGGTTCCCCATCCTTACACCACAGGAATGTGTGTGTGTACAGTAAAAGTTATTTTGTGGAATTTCTTTCCTTCTTAATGCGTTTGAGCCAATCAGTTGCGTTGTGACAGGGTAGGCGTGGTTTACAGAAGATAGCCCTATTTGGTAAAAGACCATATTATGGCAAGAACAGCTCAAATAAGCGAAGTGAAACGACAGTCCATCATTACTTTGAAGACATGAAGGTCAGTCAATACGGAAAATGTTAAGAACTTTGAAAGTTTCTTCAAGTGCAGTGGCAAAAACCATCAAGCGCTATAATGAAACTGGCTCTCATGAGGACCACTACAGGAAAGGAAGACCCAGAGTTACCTCTGCTGCAAAGGATAAGTTCCTTAGATTTAACTGCTCCTCAGATTGCAGCCCAAATAAATTCTTCATAGATTTCAACTCACAGACACATCTCAACATCAACTGTTTAGAGGAGACTGCCTGAATCAAGCCTTCATGGTCAAATTGCTGCAAAGAAACCACTACTAAAGGACATCAATAAGAAGAAGAGACTTGCTTGGGCCAAGAAACACAAGCAATGAACATTAGACCGGTGGAAATCTGTCCTTTGGTCTGATGACTCCAAATGTGAGATTTTTGGTTCCAACTCCCGTGTCTTTGTGAGGCGCAGAGCAGGTGAATGGATAACCTCTGCATGTGTGGTTCTCACCATGAAGCATGGAAGAGGAGGTGTGTGGGTGCTTTGCTGGTGACACTGTCAGTGATTTATTTCGAATTCAAGGCACACTTAACCAGCATGGCTACCACAGCATTCTGCAGCAATACGCCATCCCATCTGGTTTGAGCTTAGTGGGACTATCATTTGTTTTTCAACAGGAAAATTACCCAAAACACACCTCCAGGCTGTGTAAGGGCTATTTGACCAAGATGGAGAGTGATGGAGTCCTGCATCAGATTACCTGACCTCCACAATCACCCGATCTTAACCTAATTGAGATGGTTTGGGATGAGTTGGACCATGGAGTAAAGGAAAAGCAGCCAACAAGTGCTCAGCATATGTGGGAACTCCTTCAAGACTGTTGGAAAAGCATTACTGTCACGCCTTGGTCTTAGTATTATTTTGTGTTTTCTTTAATTATTTGTTCAGGCCAGGGTGTGACATGGGGTTATTGTATTGTCGTATTGGGGTTTTTGTAGGCATTGGGATTGTGGTTGATTAGGGGTGTGTCTAGTATAGGCTTGGCTGCCTGAGGCGGTTCTCAATCAGAGTCAGGTGATTCTTGTTGTCTCTGATGGGGAACCGTATTTAGGTAGCCTGGGTTTCACTTTGTATTTCGTGGGTGATTGTTCCTGTCTCTGTGTAGTGTTCACCAGATAGGCTGTAATAGGTTTCATGTTCCGTTTGTTGTTTTTGTATTTATTAGTTATTTACATTTACATTTAAGTCATTTAGCAGACGCTCTTATTTCATGTATCGTTCCGTTTTTCTTCATTAAAGACATGAGTAACCACCACGCTGCATTTCGGTCCGACTCTCTTTCAACAAACGAAGAACGCCGTTACAATTACAGGTGAAGCTGGTTGAGAGAATGCCAAGAGTGTGCAAAGCTGTCATCAAGGCAAACGGTGGCTACTTTGAAGAATCCAAAATATAAAATATATTTTCATTTGTTTAACACTTTTTTGGGTTACTAAATGATTCCATATGTGTTATTTAAAAGTTTGATTGTCTTCGCTATTATTCTACTATGTAGAAAATTGTAAAAATAAAGAAAAACCCTTGTAGGTGTGTCCAAACTTTTGACTGGTACTGTAGGTGTGTGTATCACCCCTAGCAGGAGTCTCCTAATCAAATCAAATCAATCAAAACTCCAAAAGCACTCTGGATAATCTACTCAATATATACACCATCTGGACCTGACCTGAGATAGTGTGTGAACATGTATGTGCGTTGCGCATGTGTGTGTAAATGTTTGTGTGTGCCCATGCGTGCATGTTTGTGTGTGGTTGTGTGTGAGAGCAGACATTGAGCATAGCATGTGAAATAAGCAGACAGAGAAATGGAGTTTCTGTAAAGTCATTTTATTGTCCCATGGTTGTATAATGCAGTCAGTCTCTGTCTCTCTACCCCTCAGCAGGGCAGATATATTTACATTACATTGTACACCAGATATATGCAAACAGGTTATTACATGTTGCTGCATTCCATTTTATGTGTGTGTGTGTGTTGTCTCAGGGATGACAGTCTTTATGTTTAAGTTACGTTATTTCCAGCTTTTAATGTGATTGATGCCTTTTTGTACACATGCTTAACTAACCTGTATGAAACGGAGATGGCCCTTGCTTTTTCTTGATCTCTATCTCTCTTTCTCTCCCTCTATTTCTCACCTTTTGTTCTCTCACTAAATCCGTCAAGCGCTCTCTCTCTCTCCCTTACACTTTCTCTTCTTTCTCTCTTGCTCTGCTCTTTCTCTCAATTAAATTAAATTAAATTCACTTCAATTCAAAGGGGATTTACAGGCATGGGAAACACATGCTTATATTGCCAAAGCAAGTGAAAAACAATAAACAAAAGTGATATAAGCAATCAGGAATTAATAGTTAACATTACAAACACAAAAGTTTCAAAAGGATAAAGACATCTCAAATGTTCTATTATTAGCTAGGTATAGTGTTGTAACAGTGTGCAAATAGTTGTAGTATGAATGGCAAGTGAAAATAAACAGATATAGGTTGTATTTACAAAGGTGTTTGTGCTACACTGGTTGCCCTTTTCTTGTGGCAATAGGTCACACATTTGGCTGCTGTGATTGCACACTGCGGTATTTTGACAAATACGGGTTTGGTTTTCAAATTCTTTCTTGGTCTGTGTGAACTGAAGGAAATATGTGTCTCTATGTTCATAGGAGGTTAGGAAGTGCATCTTAGTTTCCACCTTGTTTTGTGGACAGTGAGCACATAGCCTTTCTTCTCTCTCTCTGCCTATGGCAGCCTCTCTCAGTAGCAAAGCTCATGGAGTCTGTAAATAGGCAAAGCCTTTCTTAAGTTTGGGTCAGTCACCGTGGGTGGCACTGTCGTATTGGATACCCTCACAGCCCAATAAGGGCCCATGCGCCTGTCTGACATTGGTCTATTTGTATTTTATTTAATAAATCATTTTCAAAGTAACCCTCCAAAAAGTCATTCATAAACCTTTTTGATATACATATGTACTAGAAAGATAAGTAATTGTTTACTGGGCTTCAATAATGTGACCGATCAAAGTCCTTCAGGCCTTGAAAAATAATTAAACTGATTGAAATTAAGGGTTATATTGGTGAGCAAGTGCCATGAGTGGAACTTACTTAGGTGTTCAAAAGTGCATGTCAGACAGAGAGCCTAACTCTTCTTACTTCTTCATGAGTTTTAGTTTAGAAAACGATCTCTTCACAGACAGTTACAGGAATGGTTATAAACCGCTTGATTGCCGTAGCAACATCAGGGAAACTGGGAAGAATGGAGTGGTGCTTCAAATATAGCAGTTCTGCAATATCATTAATTTAGCCTCTCGCATTCTCCTTAATTGTAGGCCTAGGAAGCGCTGGGACATGTTGTCTGTATACTGGACAGCCAGTAAATTGGCAGATGCAAACAGATATATTTAGTGAACAACAGTTCTTACGTTCTTGATTTTGCTCATGCTGGTGAACTGTCATTTGAGTTGTGGTTGCAATATTAACAGTAACTTATCTCTTGGTATATCTTGCTATGCACCATTCAAGACTAAGTTTAAATTGTGTGCAGCGCAATAGACAAATAATGCACAATGTCGCAGAAAAATCTGTATCGGTTGTCAATACTCAGTATAGAAAACAGTCGGACCTGTCCGAGGAATGGCTCATGTTATGCACATTCAGGTAGGATATACAGGACAGTTGTGAACTCCGACCTTTGGGGGTCCAGAGAAACTGCATTTGCCAGTGCACAGTCCTCAGGTATTCTGCCACTGTATATTCTATTTTTAGGGCAATGTAGCATTCCACTTTGCTCTGTTTTTTTGGTTAATTACTTCCAATGTGTCAAATAGTTTACTCATGATTTAGTTGGGTCTAATTGTGTTGCTGTCCTGGGGCTCTGTGGGTTCTGTTATTGTTTGTGAACAATGTCCCAGAACAAGCTGGCTGAGGGCGTCTTCTCTAGGTTAATCTCTTTGTAGGTGATTGCTCTGTTATGGAAGATTTAGGTGTTGCTTCCTTTTAGGTGGTTGTACAACATAACATCTCTTTTCTGGATTTTGATAATTAGCGGGTATCGTCCTAATTCTGCTCTGCATGAATTAGTTTGGGTTTTACGTTCTACACAGAGAATGTTTTTGCAGAATTAAGCAAGCAGAGTCTCAATCAACACTCCCGGCGCCGACATAGATGGCCGCCTCGCTTCGCGTTCCTAGGAAACTATGCAGTTTTTTTTTTTTTTACGTGTTACTTCTTACATTAGTACCCCAGGTCATCTTAGGTGTCATTACATACAGTCGAGAAGAACTACTGAATATAAGATCAGCGTCAACTCACCATCAGTACGTCCAAGAATATGTTTTTCGCAACGCGGATCCTGTGTTCTGCCTTTTAAACAGGACAACGGAATGGATCCCATGCGGCGACCCAAAAAAACGACTCCGAAAAAGAGGGAAACGAGGCGCTCTTCTGGTCAGACTCCGGAGACGGGCACATCGTGCACCACTCCCTAGCATTCTTCTCGCCAATGTCCAGTCTCTTGACAACAAGGTTGATGAAATCCGAGCAAGGGTAGCATTCCAGAGGGACATCAAAGACTGTAACGTTCTTTGCTTCACGGAAACATGGCTCACTGGAGAGACGCTATACGAGGCGGTGCAGCCAGCGGGTTTCTCCACGCATCGCTCCGACAGAAACAAACATCTTTCTGGTAAGAAGAGGGGCGGGGGCGTATGCCTTATGGCTAACTCAAATCCTTCTGTTCACCTGATTTAGAATTCCTCACAATCAAATGTAGACCGCATTATCAACCAAGAGAATTCTCTTCGATTATAATCACAGCCGTATATATCCCCCCCAAGCAGACACATCGATGGCTCTGAACAAACTTTATTTGACTCTTTGCAAACTGGAATCCATTTATCCGGAGGCTGCATTCATTGTAGCTGGTGATTTTAACAAGGCTAATCTGAAAACAAGACTCCCTAAATTTTATCAGCATATCGATTGCGCAACCAGGGGTGGAAAAACCTTGGATCATTGTTACTCTAACTTCCGCGACGCATATAAGGCCCTGCCCCGCCCCCCTTTCGGAAAAGCTGACCACGACTCCATTTTGTTGATCCCTGCCTACAGACAGAAACTAAAACAAGAGGCTACCACGCTGAGGTCTGTCCAACGCTGGTCCGACCAAGCTGACTCCACACTCCAAGACTGCTTCCATCACATGGACTGGGATATGTTTCGTATTGCGTCAGATAACAATATTGACGAATACGCTGATTCGGTGTGTGAGTTCATTAGAACGTGCGTTGAAGATGTCGTTCCCATAGCAACGAAAACATTCCCTAACCAGAAACCGTGGATTGATGGCAGCATTCGCATGAAACTGAAAGCCACTGCTTTTAATCAGGGCAAGGTGACTGGTAACATGACCGAATACAAACAGTGCAGCTATTCCCTCCGCAAGGCTATCAAACAAGCTAAGCGTCAGTACAGAGACAAAGTAGAATCTCAATTCAACGGCTCAGACACAAGAGGCATGTGGCAGGGTCTACAGTCAATCACGGACTACAAGAAGAAATCCAGCCCAGTCACGGACCAGGATGTCTTGCTCCCAGGCAGACTAAATAACTTTTTTGCCCGCTTTGAGGACAATACAGTGCCACTGACACGGCCTGCAACGAAAACATGTGGACTCTCCTTCACTGCAGCCGAGGTGAGTAAGACATTTCAACGTGTTAACCCTCGCAAGGCTGCAGGCCCAGACGGCATCCCCAGCCGCGCCCTCAGAGCATGCGCAGACCAGCTGGCCGGTGTGTTTACGGACATATTCAATCAATCCCTATACCAGTCTGCTGTTCCCACATGCTTCAAGAGGGCCACCATTGTTCCTGTTCCCAAGAAAGCTAAGGTAACTGAGCTAAACGACTACCGCCCCGTAGCACTCACTTCCGTCATCATGAAGTGCTTTGAGAGACTAGTCAAGGACCATATCACCTCCACCCTACCTGACACCCTAGACCCACTCCAATTTGCTTACCGCCCAAATAGGTCCACAGACGATGCAATCTCAACCACACTGCACACTGCCCTAACCCATCTGGACAAGAGGAATACCTATGTGAGAATGCTGTTCATCGACTACAGCTCGGCATTCAACACCATAGTACCCTCCAAGCTCGTCATCAAGCTCAAGACCCTGGGTCTCGACCCCGCCCTGTGCAACTGGGTACTGGACTTCCTGACGGGCCGCCCCCAGGTGGTGAGGGTAGGCAACAACATCTCCTCCCCGCTGATCCTGAACACTGGGGCCCCACAAGGGTGCGTTCTGAGCCCTCTCCTGTACTCCCTGTTCACCCACGACTGCGTGGCCACGCACGCCTCCAACTCAATCATCAAGTTTGCGGACGACATAACAGTGGTAGGCTTGATTACCAACAACGACGAGACGGCCTACAGGGAGGAGGTGAGGGCCCTCGGAGTGTGGTGTCAGGAAAATAACCTCACACTCAACGTCAACAAAACTAAGGAGATGATTGTGGACTTCAGGAAACAGCAGAGGGAACACCCCCCTATCCACATCGAGGGAACAGTAGTGGAGAGGGTAGCAAGTTTTAAGTTCCTCGGCATAAACATCACAGACAAACTGAATTGGTCCACCCACACAGACAGCATCGTGAAGAAGGCGCAGCAGCGCCTCTTCAACCTCAGGAGGCTGAAGAAATTCGGCTTGTCACCAAAAGCACTCACAAACTTCTACAGATGCACAATCGAGAGCATCCTGGCGGGCTGTATCACCGCCTGATACGGCAACTGCTCCGCCCTCAACCGTAAGGCTCTCCAGAGGGTAGTGAGGTCTGCACAACGCATCACCGGGGGCAAACTACCTGCCCTCCAGGACACCTACACCACCCGATGTTACAGGAAGGGCATAAAGATCATCAAGGACATCAACCACCCGAGCCACTGCCTGTTCACCCCGCTATCATCCAGAAGGCGAGGTCAGTACAGGTGCATCAAAGGGACCGAGAGACTGAAAAACAGCTTCTATCTCAAGGCCATCAGACTGTTAAACAGCCACCACTAACATTGAGTGGCTGCTGCCAACACACTGACACTGACACTGACTCAACTCCAGCCACTTTAATAATGGGAATTGATGGGAAATTATGTAAATATATCACTAGCCACTTTAAACAATGCTACCTTATATAATGTTACTTACCCTACATTATTCATCTCATATGCATACGTATATACTGTACTCTATATCATCGACTGCATCCTTATGTAATACATGTATCACTGGCCACTTTAACTATGCCACCTTGTTTACATACTCATCTCATATGTATATACTGTACTCGATACCATCTACTGTATCTTGCCTATGCTGCTCTGTACCATCACTCATTCATGTATCCTTATGTACATATTCTTTATCCCCTTACACTGTGTATAAGACAGTAGTTTCGGAATTGTTAGTTAGATTACTTGTTGGTTATTACTGCATTGTCGGAACTAGAAGCACAAGCATTTCGCTACACTCGCATTAACATCTGCTAACCATGTGTATGTGACAAATACATTTGATTTGATTTGACTTGTGTAACTTTTTGGGGTTGGTGAGTAGACCTCAGAACCATAGAGGGCAATTGGTTCTATAACTGGTTCCAGTATTTTTAGCCAGATCCTAATTGGGATGTCGAATGTTATGTTCCTTTTGATGGCATAGAAGGCCCTTCTTGCCTTGTCTCTCAGATCATTCACAGCTTTGTGGAAGGTACCTGTGGTGCTGATGTTTAGGCTGAGGTAGATATAGTTATTTGTGTGCTTGGGGGCAATGGTGTCTAGATAGAATTTGAATTTGTTGGACACCATTATTTTTGTCTTACTGAGATTCCCTGTCAAGGCCCAGGTCTGACAGAATCTGTGCAGAATATCTAGGTGCTGCTGTAGGCCTGCCTTGGTTGTGGACAGAAGCACCAGATCATCTGCAAACAGTAGACATTTGCCTTCAGAGTATAGTAGGGTAAGCCCGGGTGCTACAGACTGATCTTGTGCCCTCGCCAATCCATTGATATATATGTTGAAGAAGGTGGGGGGGCTCAAGCTGCATCCCTGTCTCACCCCATGGATCTGAGGAAAATCTGTGTTTTTGACTATTTTAACTGCACACTTGTTGTTTGTGTACATTCATTTTATAATGTTGTATGTTTTCTTTTCATCAATTTATATACACTGCTCAAAAAAATTAAGGGAACACTTAAACAACACAATGTAACTCCAAGTCAATCACACTTCTGTGAAATCAAACTGTCCACATAGGAAGCAACACTGATTGACAATAAATGTCACATGCTGTTGTGCAAATGGAATAGACAACAGGTGGAAATATAGGCAATTAGCAAGACACCCCCAATAAAGGAGTGGTTCTGCAGGTGGTGACCACAGACACTTTTCAGTTCCTATGCTTCCTGGCTGATGTTTTGGTCACGTTTGAATGCTGGTGGTGCTTTCACTCTAGTGGTAGCATGAGATGGAGTCTACAACCCACACAAGTGGCTCAGGTAGTGCAGCTCATCCAGGATGGCACATCAATGCGAGCTGTGGCAAGAAGATTTGCTGTGTCTGTCAGCGTAGTGTCCAGAGCATGGAGGCGCTACCAGGAGACAGGCCAGTACATCAGGAGACGTGGAGGAGGCCGTAGGAGGGAAACAACCCAGCAGCAGGACCGCTACCTCCACCTTTGTGCAAGGAGGAGCACTGCCAGAGCCCTGCAAAATGAGCTCCAGCAGGCCACACATTTGTCTGCTCAAACGGTCAGAAACAGACTCCATGAGGGTGGTATGAGGGCCCGACATCCACAGGTGGGGGTTGTGCTTACAGCCCAACACCGTGCAGGACGTTTGGCATTTGCCAGAGAACACCAAGATTGGCAAATTCGCCACTGGCGCCCTGTGCTCTTCACAGATGAAAGCAGGTTCACACTGAGCACGTGACAGACTTGACAGTCTGGAGACGCCGTGGAGAACGTTCTGCTACCTGCAACATCCTTCAGCATGACCGGTGTGACGGTGGGTCAGTCATGGTGTGGGGTGGCATTTCTTTGGGGGGCCACACAGCCCTCCATGTGCTCGCCAGAGGTAACCTGACTGCCATTAGGTACCGAGATAAGATCCTCAGACCCCTTGTGAGACCATATGCTGGTGCGGTTGGCCCTGGGTTCCTCCTAATGCAAGACAATGCTAGGCCTCATGTGGCTGGAGTGTGTCAGCAGTTCCTGCAAGAGGAAGGCATTGATGCTATGGACTGGCCCGCCCGTTCCCCAGACCTGAATCCAATTGAGCACATCTGGGACATCATGTCTCGCTCCATCCACAGACTGTCCAGGAGTTGGCGGATGCTTTAGTCCAGGTCTGGGAGGAGATCCCTCAGGAGACCATCCACCGCCTCTTCAGGAGCATGCCCAGCCGTTGTAGGGAGGTCATACAGGCACGTGGATGCCACACACACTACTGAGCCTAATTTTGACTTGTTTTAAGGACATTACATCAAAGTTGGATCAGCCAGTAGTGTGGTTTTCCACTTTAATTTTGAGTGTGACTCCAAATCCAGACCTCCATGGGTTGATAAATTTAATTTCCATTGATAATTTCTGTGTGATTTTGTTGTCAGCACATTCAACAATGTAAAGAAAAAAGTATTTAATAAGAATATCTCATTCATTCAGATCTAGGATGTGTTATTTTAGTGTTCCCTTTATTTCTTTGAGCAGTGTAGCAGACTCTCATGCCAAATTGAGTCAAAATCAACAAAGCATGAGAAGACTGCTTTTGTTTTGTTTGTTTGTCAGTTTGGGTGTGCAGGGTGTATACGTGATCTGTCGTACAGTAATTTAGTAAAAAGCCAATTTGACATTTGCCCAGGACATTGTTTTCACAAAGGAAATGTAGGAGTCTGCTGTTGATGATGCTGCAGAGGATTTTCCAGAGGTTGCTGTTGAGGCATATCCCATGGTAGTGTTTGGGGTCGGATTTGTCTCCACTTTTGTGGATTAGGGTGATCAGGCCTTGGTTCCAAATTTTGGAGAAGGTGCCAGAGCTGAGGTCTGTATATTTGAGGGTTTGTATTTTGTCTGTAGTTCATTCAATGTAATTGGAGAATCCAGTGGGTTCTGATTGTCTTTAATAGTTGATTCAAGATTTGTAATTTATCATGCATACGTTTTTGCTCTTTGTTTTTTGTTAGCACAATCTAAGCATGTATATCTAGAAACTAAAAGGGTTCTTCGGCTGTCCCCATAGGAGAACCCTTTGAAAAACTATTTTTGGTTCCAGGTAGAACACTTTTCAAGAAACCCAAAAAGATTTTACCTGGAACCAAAAAGGTTTCTCCTATGGAACCCTTTTTTTCCTAAGAGTGTATGACCAAAAGGATTGGAGAAGTGGTTTATCCATACATCTCCATTTTGGATAGATAGCTCTGTGTTGATCCCAGAAGTGGTTTGATTCTATGTCTTCAATTACATTGAGCTGATTTCTGATGTGCTGTCCCTTCTTTTGCCTTAGTGTATTTCTGTAGTGATATAATATTTCACCATAGTGAAGACGTAGGCTCAGGTTTTCTGGGTCTCTGTTTTTGAACAGATAGGTTTCTACATTTCTTTCTTAGGTTTTTGCATTTTTCATCAAACCATTTGTCATTGTTGTTAATTTTCTTAGGTTGTCTGCTTGGATTTTTTTTTATTTGATAGGGAAGCTGAAAGGTCAAATATTCAGTTTAGGCTTTCTACTACAGGTTTACACCTTCACTATTGCAGTGAAATGTTTTGTCCAGGAAGTTGTCCAAGAGGGATTACATTTTTGTTTGCCAATAGTTTTTTTGGTAGGTTTCTACACGACTTTCCTTCCATCTACAACATTCCTTAATAGCATGCAGTTTGTTCAGCTTTGATGCCTCATGTTGAGTATTGCTCTGTTCAAGCAACTGTAATTTTGCTGTGATCTGATAGGGGTGTCAGGGCTGACTGCGAACGCACTGAGAGACTATGGATTGAGTTTGGTGATAGTCGTCTACAGTACAACTGCCAAGGGATGAGTTTTAAGTGTATCGACTGAAGGTGTCCCCTCGAAACCTACCAGACCCAGCATGCGATAGAGTTGCAGGATTTGTGACCCGTTTTTGTTGGTTGTTTTGTCATAGTTGTGTTAGTTTCTAGATATAGTAAAAGCTTTGTGTTCCATAGTGTCCAGTGTTGTGCTTGGGGCTGAATGGGGCTTGGGCGGGTGTAGGAGTGGGGATTGGGCCGAGTGCTCTGCTCACGGCCTGGGCGTCTGTCTGTCGCTCATACAGCCAGTATGACGGTACTTCTGAATACAGCCAGTATGACGGTACTTCTAAAGACAGCCAGTATGACGGTACTTCTGAATACAGCCAGTATGACGGTACTTCTGAATACAGCCAGTATGACGGTACTTCTAAAGACAGCCAGTATGACGGTACTTCTGAATACAGCCAGTATGACAGTACTTCTGAATACAGCCAGTATGACGGTACTTCTGAATACAGCCAGTATGACGGTGCTTCTAAAGACAGCCAGTATGACGGTACTTCTGAATACAGCCAGTATGACGGTACTTCTAAAGACAGCCAGTATGACGGTACTTCTAAAGACAGCCAGTATGACGGTACTTCTGAATATAGCCAGTATGACGGTACTTCTGAAAACAGCCAGTATGACGGTACTTCTGAATACAGCCAGTATGACGGTACTTCTAAAGACAGCCAGTATGACGGTACTTCTGAATACAGCCAGTATGACGGTACTTCTGAATACAGCCAGTATGACGGTACTTCTGAATACAGCCAGAATGACGGTACTTCTAAAGACAGCCAGTGTGCCTGACGTTCAGAGAGGAAGAAAGAGATGAGAGAAAGCCAGCTTGTCTTAGCAGGTGCACGGTTTCCCTTGATTCATACTTAAATGGGGATCAAAAGGAGCTTTTCTCTCGTGCACACAGTCACTGTCGAAGGAAAACCTCATCTCCAACTTTTCAGGATTTAAATGTTATTTTTTTATTAACAAACATACAATTATGAAACTTCAGAAGCTATTTTGAGTACATTGAGGGGAGTTAATGCTTCCAATACATGTGTAAACATGAAAATGGGCAAAAATGGAGTTAAAATGTTTTCATCAGACAGCGACGCAATGCACACTCATGCTCAGACACACATGCACTCATACAAAAACACATGCACGCATACACACACAAATTAAGAAAATTCTGTGGATTGTTATACTTTATGGGGCATTATTGTCCAGGAGTTGCTAACATGGCATTGAATGACTATGTGATGTCATCAGAGAGCATCATAATGCTTTCTGTTGAAACCTCAATGACCAAAGTCTTTCTGGATACGGCGGTCTCGGTGGTGGCAGTGTGAGGGGGGAGAGAGCGGTGAGGGGAGAGGGATGGAAGGCAGGGGAGGGAGGGAGGAGATGTAGAGGAGGATGGGAGAGAAGAATGGAGGGAAAGATAGAAGATATGGAGAATGGATGGGGGAGAGGGGGGTGTAGGAGGGTCAGGTGATGAGGTGGTGACGTGTGGGGGGCGAGAGAGGAAGAGGTAGAGGAGGGTGACGAGAGTGCCATACTAAAAGATGTGTGTTGTAGAATGAAAGGATGAACGGTGAGTGGAGGAGGGTGGGTCATTAGAGGCTGCGGTATGGGGACAGGGGGATGAGGAGGGGGGAGGCTGGGGGTAGAGTGTGTCTGTAAGAGCTGTGTTTGTACGGGGTGTGCGTCTAGCTTTAGAGAGGTATTCAGGGAAGTGGAGTGTGTGTTTTTCTCTTGAGTGTGTGCCACATGTGTACGTTGTGTGTATGGCTCTTGGGAGGGGGTATGGCATGTGTGTGCCGGTGTGTGTGTCTCTGTCCCCTGTAGCAGTCTCTGCATGTGCTCTCGTGCCTGCTCCTGCAGACAGCGATACTTGCCCATCTCCTCAGCGCTGAAGCTGATTGGCTGTTGAGCCAGAGGAGGGGAGGGGTCTTGTGACCACTGACCGCTGTGAGGTAAAGTTAGGGCAGGATATGAGGTCACAGCAGGATGTGATGTCAGGGAAGGACAGGACGTGTCCTCTCCAGTTTTCTCAGGGCTCTGAGACGAGAGGGGTTGAGGGCACGGTCGACCACTTTGGACCGCTCCATTCTTCATACTCTCCTTCCCTTGGTTGTGGTCCTTGTCCTGTGCCTGGACCTGGTCTTGGTTGTGGTCCTGGTCCTGTGCCTGGACCTGGTCTTGGTTGTGGTCCTGGTCCTGTGCCTGGACCTGGTCTTGGTTGTGGTCCTTGTCCTGTGTCTGGACCTGGTCTTGGTTGTGGTCCTGGTCCTGTGTCTGGACCTGGTCTTGGTTGTGGTCCTGGTCCTGTGTCTGGACCTGGTCTTGGTTGTGGTCCTGTGTCTGGACCTGGTCTTGATTGTGGTCCTGTTTCTCTGTTTGGTGAGGGCCCTCCCTCTCTCTTTCTGCCCCTCGTCTCTTAGTTCCTCTCCTGGTTGCTGGTAGTTTCCCAATAAGTGGCAGTAGCAGAGTTCTGCTGGGGTTCCCCTCTCTGGGCTTTGGGGGGGCTTTGGGCTCTCTGTCTGAGAGACATGTAGGCTGTGCTGTGGGGTTGGGTCTCCTGTCCTGTGGATGGGTGGTATCAGTGCTGGGCAGAGGTATAGGAGGAGTAGGTTTGAGGCTGGGGGCTTGGTGTTTCTCCTTTGTGGGTGAGGGAGATGGTGCCCGCCTGGGCACCCCTGTTGTTTTTCTCCCAGTCAAGATGAGTCTTGAGCGGGTGCTAACGCTACTCCACCCCCCACTCAGGTCTGACACACTGGTGCTGCTGCTACAGGAGCCAGGGCTGGGCCGTCGGGGCAGCCAGTCAGGGCTAGAATCAGGCCAGGGGCTGGTGCTGGAGATGGGGCATCTGGTAACCTGCACACTGGGGACAGACTGGGAGCCAGGACTGGGGCTGTGTCTAAGGTCAGGGCATCTGCTAACCCAGTCCCAGTTAAAACTATCAGGGCTGGGGCTAGGTCGTGATCCCTTCTCCCACCTGCTCCAGCCTTTTCTACATTCAGTGGACCTCTGTCTCTCCCAGTTATCATCCCAGCTGTATCTGTCCTCGTATGTCCTCCTATCCTCCCAACTGTCACTGCTGCCCCAGGTACATCTGTCTGGGCTTGAGTTCCCTGGTCCCCTGTCCCAGACCTCTCCCTCGCCAGGACTAGACCTCCATCCCCTGTCCCCCTCCAGAGTCCTGTGACTGGGGGTCGAGAGGTACCCATGCCAGCCCCCTCCACTGACTCCTCCAGGACTGGATCCCTTGCTTACCAAACCATGCCTCCTACTCCCCCTATCCATGTTCCCTCTCTCCCTACCACCCCTCTCCCTGCTCCCTCTTTCCCACCAGCCTCTACTCCCTCCATCCCAGCTCTCCCTCCTCCCACTCTCTGTTCTCTCCCACTCCTCACTCTCTGACCACTTTCTATTCATGTGTTTCCTGTTTCTGTGGATGTATTTTATCTTCCTCACTGGGCTACAGGAAATGTTGCTACCAGGGATGTTGTCATGACGACTGTAGACTGGGTTGTCCCCGTAGCAACCATGGAGACCATCATATGCCACTGGGAGGTTGTGAGCCTTTCCCCAGGGCGACCCGTAAGTAGTACACAGAGAGGAGTCTGAACACCAGTAGAAAGGCCATCCCTCCCTTTCTCCTCTCTCTACCTCTCCATATCTCTCTCTGACTATCTCTCTATACAGCTGAGACTCTGTGCTGTAATACTCTGTCCTTTCTCTGACTCTTTGTGCTGTGTTGAACAGGGAGGCAGAGTTATAGTTATAGTGATGTTGGTCTCTACTGTGACTCCTATGAAGCCTCTGTCTGTCAGAGCAGGGCACAGACTCAGAGTCACACTCCTCCACCAGGCACAGAGTCCCACCCCTCCTCCTCTTCCCTCTCCTCCTCTTCCCCCCTGCCTTTCTTCTCCTCTTTCCGCCCGTCTCTCCCTCCCGCTCTATTTCCCTGTCTCCTTCTCCCCCTCTGTCTCCGTCACATCTCCTCTTTCCGCCGCACCAGGTGGAAACAGAGGTTATGGCGCTCCTAAGACGCTGCCGCTCTCCCTCGCACTTCTTTGAAGTCCCATTGTACCTTTCCCCTCTCCTCCTCTTCTTCTTTGTGCTGTCATTTACATTTCGGCATGACACGTATGTTGGAGTGCTTACTGAACCGCCCACAGAGTGTGTGCGCGAGCTGGCAGCGTGCGTACACACACATCTAACCTTGCTTGCACACACACACACGACGGCACAGGGCTGGATGACAGCCTCTAATTTAGGCCTGGGGGTTATGACGGCTCGTTCTCTCTCCTGTCTCACATGTCCTTCTAATCTGCCTCCCTGGGGATTGTGGGGGTTTGTGTGAGTGTTGTCACCGCAAAGGGGGTCACCGTTCCCGAAGAGGGGGTGGTGCCATCTCAACCCAGATTCACCTCCACTCTCTGGCACTGTTGCTTCTGCCTGGAAGGCTGCTGTCACTCCATGTGCTTCTGTCTTCTCTACAACATGACAGGATGATGAGTGTGTGGCTCTCTCATCTCTCCCGCCTGTCTCTGTATATAGATCTGTATAGGATTCTACATTTTCTGTGTCCTGAGGAGGAGGCTGGGAGCTAGAGAACATGAGGGAGTCGGACTCCTCTGTGTGTTTCTCTGTCTCCTGCTGGCTTGCTGAGTGGTTACAGTGTGACTTGGTTTGACTGTGGTTGTGTTCAGGGTTAAAGTGAGGTGGGTTGGTGTGGGGTTGCCAGTGTGTGGGCTTGCAGCTGTAGGAGAGGTGGGGTTTGGCTGTGGTAAACTGCAGTAGTTTTACTGGCCATCTCAGACGGGTGGATCCATCTCTGGCAACCACATGGAGATAAGAAGACATAGGAGTCTGATTCACCTCATGGCCCTGTTGTCTGTGCTCTGTACTCCTGTTCCTCTCCTCCCCCTCCTCCCCCTCCTCCCTATCATCTGCTGTCCCATGTTCAGGGCTCTGGTCTGTTTCTCTCAGTCTGACGTTGTGGGTAGGACAGCCTGGGTCATGGCTAGCAGAGAACCTGTCTCTCTCCTCCCCTCCTCTCTTCTCTCCTCTCTCCTCCCCCTCTTCCCCGCCTGAGGGTTCTGTCTTGTTTCCAGGGTGAAGGCTGTTGGTTGGTTGCCCTAGTAACAGGTTGTCTGGGTGACGTAGACGTAGATCATCTCCTCCTCGTCCCTTCTTCATCTGCCCTCTTCCTCCTCTCCCCTCCTCCTCTTGCTGGTCTCTGAAGACAGAGGCAGATGGCTCTAGCCTTGGGCCCCTCCTGGAGAAACAGAAGGAGACCCCCACCCTTCCTCTGTCTCTGCCCCAGGGAAAGGCAGGGTCCTGGGAAGATCTGTTCAGGAGAGGCTGGGGATCCTCCAGAGGTCCACATCTGGAATGCAAGGCTGGGGGTGGGGAGGCTTGGAAGGGCCCTCCAGGGAAGATGGGTATGTGGGTAGGGTCCTCTGGCTGCTGGGGCTGGAAGTTGGAGAGAGGCTTGGTCTGGAGATGGGGGGAGTCCTCTCCCTGGAGAGTGAGAGGGATGGTCTGGGGCTGGGTTAGAGGTAGGGTAACAGCGGCTGGCTGGGAGTTCCCTGTGGTTTGGATTAACCCTGTTTGGGTCAAGGGAACATGGCGGTCCCCTGGTCTGTTGTCTTTCTCTCCACAGTGTCTCTCTGAATGCTGGATCTCAGCTCTCACTGTCCCTTGGAACCTAACAACCTGGCCTGGTACCCTGGTGCAAAGGAGAGGAGAGGTGGAGACGAGAGAATAGCAGAGCAGAGAACAGAACAGAATAAATGTAAAATTAGTGAAAATGTCAAGCACTGTCCATATTATGCAGTTTACTGAGAGTGTTCATGTTATATTAACTCAGCCCATGTTTACAGTATCTAGGCCAGCTCTTACATCCATCACTCTGAGGACCAGAGAGACTGACAGAGTGTGTGCAAGTGAGCGTATGTGGACAGTATGTGTGTATCATAGAGATTTCTTTGCAGTGCGCTTGGAAAGCAAGTCACACACACACACACACACACACACACACACACACACACACACACACACACACACACACACACACACACACACACACACACACACACACACACACACACACACACACACACACACACACACACACACACACACACCTGTGTGTCTGTTGTCGTAGCAGTGCTAGTTGGTGCAGGTGTCTCAGAGCTCTCTCCTGCTTGCGGTCGTCCTTCCACGACTTAGACGCAACGTTCCGAGCAAACTCCCTCTGCTTCAACTCCTTTAGTCTCTACAGGGAGGAGAGGAGAGGGTCAGTGTGTGTGTGTGTGTGTGTGTGTTGTGTGGAAACTATTTCAGCTCCTGTGGGAAGAACCATCTCTGAGTGTGAATTGTGTATCAATCAAAAGTGTTGTTTCTACATCCTCTGCATGTTGTTTCTACATCCTCTGCCATAGAAACTGTATGACAGGCAGAATGGTGATGATTGAGTACTGACAGTGTTATAAGCCTAATGATGATGAGTGTTGCAGTCTGTCAGATTGTCATCTCTCAGCAGGCTGCAGTGTATCAACCCTTCAATCATCAGCCTAAATGCCAGCAACCATCTGTCACATTAATATGGACTTCATCATAAGAGGATCATTTAGGAAACTTACTTCATTACGCGAATCTCAGTGATAATCCTGCTTATTGAAATCTTACATTGAAAACATTGACTGAAGTATGATGTTGTTACTGATAGAAACTACAGACCACTGATAGGATAAATAAAGCATATGCAGCACTACAGGAACTGCATTGGAAGGCCCTAAAATCCCTCTTAGAATCATCTAGAACTGCTCTGGAACTCACTTCTAACTCCGTAGAACCCTCTAGAACTGAACCTGGAACTCACCTCTAACTCCATAGAACCCTCTAGAACTGAACCTGGAATTCACCTCTAACTCCGTACAACCCTCTAGAACTGAACCTGGAATTCACCTCTAACTCCGTAGAACTCTCTAGAACTGAACCTGGAACTCCTAAGATCACAGCAAGCACCATCTCTGTATCATCAGTACTGAGAAACAGATCACTGCACTGTGTGTGTGGGTCTCCTCTCCATCGGTCTGCTCCTTCAGGTGTGCCAGCTTTTTCAGGCAAATAGTGATTCATGTCTCTTTCTCTGCCTTCCTTTGTTAATAATTTTTCTTCCTGCCTTTGTGTGTGTGTGTGTGTGTGTGTGTGTGTGTGTGTGTGTGTGTGTGTGTGTGTGTGTGTGTGTGTGTGTGTGTGTGTGTGTGTGTGTGTGTGTGTGTGTGTGTGTGTGTGTCTGTGTCTGTGTGTCTGTCTTCAGGCTGTAGAGGGATGTAAGGTGTCTGACAATAGCTGCTTTACTTTCTCTCGCTCTCTCTCGCTCTCATTAGTTGATCATATTTACACCTAACTTACTGTCTAGGAGCCTCCATTTGATCTAACAATAGATCTATCATTTTATCTAGCCACTATCTATCCCAACAGCTGATTATTTCCTGCATCTCTGTCTGACATGTCATTCAGTCCCTCCTCTCTTCCGTCTTTCTCTTTCTTTCCTTCCCTCCTTACGCCTTCTACCCCTCCTCTCTCACTCTCCTCTCTTGCTATCATGAAATCACACACACAGTAAACCCTAAGGGCACATCTTGATCCACTCAAATGAGCATGCATTTATTCATGCACACCTTCACCATCACACCTCCCGTGGCTGCTAATCAATATCAGATAAATTCATCCTGCTAATCCAGGAACACACGCACGCACGCACGCATGCACGCACGCACGCACACACACACACACACACACACACACACACACACACACACGTTGACAGTTCTCAGGTTAATCTGTAGTGAACAGAACGCAAACGAGTGTTTCTATGTATTATCACTCACTACTTAACATCCCACTGTCAGCTCACTGTAGACAGCTTTGATGTGCTCTACTGCTGCGTGTGTGTGTGTGTATTCATGTGTGCGTGCCTGCGTACGTGTGTGTGTAGGTAGCTTTGAGTCTTTGATGCCAAATGCTGGTATGTGGGAAATATTAATCATATTCCTACTCAGATGCATACATAATACATAACTACGTCTCTATCTCTGTGCGTGTGTGGACGTTTAACTATACTTGTTGGGACCAGAACTCCCCAGAAGAATAGTAAACAAACAAACATTTGACCAACTGGGGACATTTTGTTAGTCCCCACAGGGTCAAATGCTATTTCTAGGCGGTTTATGGTTAAGGTTAGAATTAGGGTTAGAATGAGGTTTTAGGTTAGGGTTAGGAGCTAGGGTTAGGTTTAGGGTTAAGGTCAGGGTTAAGGTTGGGGAATATAGGATTTTGAATGGAACTGCATTTTTTCTCTCCACAAGGTTAGTTGTAGAAGAATGTGTGTGTGTGTGTGTGACAGGACGTATGTCAATCATAGAAGGAACGGATCTGTCAGTGACTGGACCACCTGAGAGTAGAGGAGTGAAGAGGAGGGAATAGAAGGAACATTTGTATTTGTCACATGCGCCGAATACAACTTTACAGTGAAATGCTTAAGAGCCCTTTCCCAACAATGCATAGTTAAAAAGTAAGAAAAAATAGCAAAAAAGAAATCAAATTATATGTATTACGTAAAGCTGATATGTCTTCAGTTAACAAGTATTCAACCCCTTTATTATGGCAAGCCTAAATAAGTTCAGGAGTAAAAATGTGCTTAACAAGTCACATAATAACTTGCATGGAATATAGTGTTGAACATGATTTTTGAATGACTCACGCATACAATTATCTGTAAGGTCCCTCAGTCAAGCAGTGAATTTCAAACACAGATTCAACCACAAAGACCAGGGAGGTTTTCCAACGCCTCGCAAAGAAAGGCATCTGTTGGTAGATGGGTAAAAAAGAAAATCCAACTTTGAATATCCCTTTGAGCCTGGTGAAGTTAATAATTACACTTTGGATGGTCTATCAATACACCCAGTCACTACAAAGATGCAGGTGTCCTTCCTAACTCAGTTGCTGGGGAGGAAGGAAACCACTCAGGGATTTCACCATGAGGCCAATTGTGACTTTAAAACAGTTACAGAGTTTAATGGCTGTGAAAGCAGAAAACTGAGGATGGATCAACAACATTGTAGTTACTCCACAATACTAATCTAAATGACAGAGTGAGAAGAATGAAGCCTGTACAGAATACAAATATTCCAAAATGTGCATCCTGTTTGCAATAAGGCACTAAAAGTAAAACTGCAAGAAATCTGGCAAAGGAATTAACTTTATGTCCTGAATACAAACGTTATGTTTGGGGCAAATCCAACACAACACATTACTTTCCATATTTTTAAGCATCATCTTATGTGGTGGCTGCATCATCTTATGAGTATAATTGTAATCGTTAAGGACTGGGATGTTTTCTCGGATAAAAAATAAACAGAATGGAGCTAAGCACATGTAAAATCCTAGAGAAAAACACGGTTCAGTCTGCTTTCCACAAGACACTTGGAGATGAATGCAGCTTTTAGCAGGACAATATCCTAAAACATGAATCTACATTTGAGTTGCTTACCAGGAAGATAGTGAATGTGACCGAGTTTTGAATTAAATCTGCTTAAAATCTATAACAAGGCTTGAAAATTAATTTGACAGAGTTTGAAGAATTTAAAAAAAGAATAAATGGGCAAATATTGTACAATCCAGGTGTGTTAAGCTCTTAGAGAGTTACCCAGAAAGACTCAAAGCTGTAATAGCTGCTAAAGGTGATTCTAACATGCATTGACTCAGGGGGTTTGGTAGTAAGTAGAGGGCTATGAAAATTATAGATGAAAACTCTTGGTAAGTAGTATGGTCTACAGCTTATCATGAGATATTCTAACCAATGCGAGCAGAACCTTGAGACTTCCTTAATATTAGGGATCGCACACCAGCTCTTGTTAACAAAGAGACCCCCCCGAGTTTATCCCACGCTGCTGTTCTGTCCTGCCAATGTATAGAAAAAACAGCTCGATTTATATTTTCCATGTCCTTGTTCATCCACAACTCAGAGAAACATAGGATATTACAGTTCTTCAGATCACGTTGATAAGATAGTTATAAACGGAGCTCCTCCAGTTTATTCTCCAGTGACTGCACATTGGAGGGAAGAGGCAGTTTACACACTCGCCGATGTCGTCTCATCATAGGAAATGATGGGGGAAATATTATGTACAAAGAATGTTAAGATCAGCTAAAAAAAATACAAAATAGCACAATTGGTCAGGATCCCGTAAAACAGCTCCTATTCCCTCCAGCACCATAGACCTGGAAAAAAGCACTAGAAAATAAGAGGTAAGGAATGGAGAGGAAGAGTAATGACTGAATGTACAGTGGTTCTTCCTTTAAAAGTTGTGTCGTGCTGCAGCACACCTTGCGGGCTGCATCAGAATTCTATGGCACGTTATTTTAGTGGCAGCCATTGTTGCCATTTATGCTAGTTAGTGCTAGTTTGACCACCAGAGGGCATCTTTGAGAAGCATTTGACTTTTTAAATATTGGCTGTACTCAAGAATTTAATTATTTTTTTTGTAAGAACATAGTATATGGGATTGATTTTAAGAAATTTAGCTTAATTAATTTGATGAATATTATGGTGTTTCAATTACAAGAAAAATGAAAAACTAAACCCTCAGTGTTTCCATTAGTAAAATATGGCGCTGTACAAAGTGACCGGCCGGGAGTAGGCTACTGTACTAAGAGCAGAATAATCCTAACATTTACACACCCTAACTGTAGAATAGCCAATACCCAAATGGAGATTCAGTGGAAAAAAATGTTTTTTCCAAGATGGCGTAGCAGTCAGACGTCTTTGTCTTTCGTCTTGTCGTGTCCCATGTATATATATTTTTATATATTTTTCTTTGCATATCTTTTTTATATTTTTCTAAACCTCAACTTCAAAATACTCTCCTGCAACCCGCCTCACCCAATGTGGTGTGGATATGTTTTTTCTAAAGTATTTTTATTTGAACCGGAATCCCCCAACAGAAGCTAGCCAGCTCACTAGCTACTACGTAGTAGTCAGCAAACCACTGCTAGCTGTCACCAGCTCTCGCCAGTTTGTACAATGCGACTCAAACCAGAGCATACCGGACCTATTTTCTCTCCATATTCCCGGATTCCTACCGCAAGCTCTGAAACTTTTCACCTGGATCGGAGTGACTACTCCTGGCTAACGTCTGTCCTGAAGCAAACACTAATTAGCCTGGAGCTAGCCCATGCTAGGCCCATTCTCCTGGCTAGCTGAAGAGGCCCATCAGACACTCCTGGGCTACAATACCCGGACCCCTTCTACTGCCGGTACAGGGCACGGAACCCCGCCGATCCTTCACGACTGCTGACGTAACCTGCTCGAGGGGGTACTCAACTGGCCCCTATGTCCAAAAACCCTGAAACATCCATCCCTAACTATAACATTTTCCGACAAGATAGAACTGCCAAAGGGGGTGGTGATGCAATCTGCTGCAGAGAAAGCCTGCAGAGTTCTGTCTTACTATCCAGGTTTGTACCCAAACAATTCAAGCTTCTAAATAAAAAAATCCACCTTTCCAGAAACAAGTCTCTCACCTTTGTCACTTGCTATAGACCACCCGCTGCCCCCAGCTGTGCCCTGGACACCATATGTGAATTGATTGCCCCCCATCTATCTTCAGAGCTCGTGCTGCTAGGTGACCTAAATTGGGACATGCTTAACACCCAAGCCATCATATAATCTAAGCTTGATGCCCTAAATCTCACACAAATTATCAATGAAACTACCAGGTACAACCCCAAATCCGTAACCATGGGCACCCTCATAGACATCATCCTAACCAACTTCCCCTCCAAATACACCTCTGCTGTTTTCAACCAGGATCTCAGCGATCACTGCCTCATTGCCTGCATTCGTAATGGGTCTGCGGTCAAACGACCAGCCCTCATCACTGTCAAACGTTCCCTAAAACACTTCAGCAAGCAAACCTTTCTAATCGACCTGGCCCAGGTATCCTGGAAGGATATTGACCTCACCCTGTCAGTAGATTATGCCTGGTAATTCTTTAAAAGTGCTTTCCTCAGCATCTTAAATAAGCAGGCCCCATTAAAAAAAATGTAGAACCAGGAACAGATATAGCCCTTGGTTCTCTCCAGACCTGACTGCCCTTGACCAGCACAAAAACATCTTGTGGCATTCTGCATTAGCATCGAATAGCCCCCGTGATATGCAACTTTTCAGGGAAGTTAGGAACCAATATACACAGGCAGTTAGGAAAGCTAAGGCTAGCTTAATCAAGCAGAAATGTGCATCCTGTAGCAGAAACTCAAAAAAGTTCTAGGACACTGTAAAGTCTATGGAGAATAAGAGCTCCTCCTCACAGCTGCCCACTGCACCGAGGCTAGGAAACACTGTCACCACTGATAAATCCATTATAATTGAGAATTTCAATAAGCATTTTTCTACGGCTGGCCATGCTTTCCACCTGGCTAACCCTACCCCGATCAACAGCCCTGAACCCTCCACAGTAACTCGCCCAAGCCTCCCTATTCTCCTTCACCCAAATCCAAATAGCTGATGTTCTGAAAGAACTGCAAAATCTGGACCCCTACAAATCAGCCGGGCTACACAATCTGGACCCTCTCTTTCTAAAATTATCTGCCTAAATTGTTGAAACGCCTATTATTAGCCTGTTCAACCTCTCTTTTGTATCGTCTGAGATTCCCAAAGATTGGAAAGCTGCCGTGGTCATCCCTCTCTTCAAAGGGGTAGACACTCTAGACCCAAACTGCTACAGACCTATATCTATCCTACCCTGCCTTTCTAAGGTCTTCGAAAGCCAAGTTAACAAAAAGATTACCGACCATTTTGAATCCCACCGTACCTTCTCCGGTATGCAATCTGGTTTCAGAGCTGGTCATGGGTGCACCTCAGCTATGCTCAAGGTCCTAAATGATATCATAACCGCCATCGATAAGAGACATTACTGTGCAGCCGTATTCATCTACCCGGCCAAGGCTTTCGACTCTGTCAATCACCACATTCTTATCGGCAGACTCAACAGCCCTGGTTTCTCAAATGATTGCCTCACCTGGTTCACTAACTACTTCTCTGATAGAGTTCAGTGTGTTAAATCGGAGGGCCTGTTGTCCGGATCTCATCGCCCATCTGTAAAAACCCCATCCAACTACCTTATCCCCATACTGTATTTATTTATTTATCTTGCTCCTTTGCACCCCAGTATCTCTGCTTGCACATTCATCCTCTGCACATCTACCATTCCTGTGTTTAATTGCTATATCGCAATTACTTCGCCACCATGGCCTATTTATTGCCTTACCTCCTTATCCTGCCTCATTTGCACACACTGTTTATATACTTTTTCTACTGTATTGTTGACTGTATGTTTGTTTATTCCATGTGTAACTCTGTGGTGTTGTATGTGTCGAACTGCTTTGCTTTGTCTTGGCCAGGTCACAGTTGTAAATGAGAACTTGTTCTCAACTAGCTTACCTGGTTAAATTAAGGTGAAAAATAAATAAAAATAAAACAGTCCCATGCTGGTCTCAGAGCAGCGCGAAACGGTGCTGAAATAGTTGACCACATGTCATTCAGTGATATTTATTTCCATAGTAATTCGGTATGGATCCATAACGAAATAAAACCCTGCATTACAATTATAATGCAGGGTTAATAATAAATGTATATATTTGTAGGGCTTGATGCATTATTTTGTTGGTGCAAATCTGGTTTTAGACACGGTAAGATGGACTCACTGATGGTTGAAGATGATGAGCGATCGGCAAAGGCAATCAACATAGCTCTAATCACAGTCAGAAGACAGTTGAAGAAACATGTGTGGACCGGTCGGGAGTAGACCTAGGCTACTAAGTGACTACGAGTGAAGAGCAAAATGATCCTAACATTTTGAAATAAAAATCTGATTTATCAAGACCAGTCCCCATGCTTTGTCATTCAGTGATATTTATTCCCTATTGTCCTGCTGATAGTTGAAATGAACATCTGCATTTTGAAATAGTATTTTTATCATGATTTTATTAAGGAAAGCATAAACACTGTACAGTATATGCTTGATCTGGCATTTCGCGGTTGCATGAGGTTTGGAGTTAGAAATGTCAAACTTTAGAGTGGGGGGGTTTCACAACTACAGTAGCCGAGCTACTAGACTATCCTTTGTAATGATTGAAGAAACTACTGTCCTGCTCATAGCCCATTCTAGAAATGTTGTTTGCAGAATTCACAGCCTGCTACGCTTGTTTTCTCTCCCTGTTTTTAGAGGGAGAGAAACCAAAAGCCCACCGCCCGGCCGGCCAAACCCTCCCCTAACCCGGACGATGGTGGGCCAATTGTGCGTCGCCTCATGGGTCTCCCGGTCACGGCCGGCACAGGTATCGAACCAGCATCTGTAGCAAATTAAGTGTCTCCAACCGCTGCGCCTCCCGGTTGGCCCCATCCACAAAGTCTTTACTGCTGATCAATTGTCTTGCACAAAGTATCAAAAATACTACTTAAACAGGACTCTTAAATCATTTAATTTGAATATTAATGATATATTTTGATCACAGAAACAATGAGAAAATATGGGAAATAAATGAATAATTCAATGTTGATTACACGGGCTGCTTTATATAATTATCTGCCAGTGTAGCCACAATCGGCCTGAGCCCCAAGTAATACATTTGGGCCAGATACCTCACACCGGAATCGGCCCGAGCCTGATCATCATCAAGAGACATACTGGACCTTATGTCAGAGAGGTGTTTTTGGGACCACATCATGTCTATTGTCCTGCAAATAGCCCCTGTGAAAACATGTTTCCAACAGAGAAGTTCCTCACTTTTTCCCCTTTCCACTTGCCTCTTCCATTTATTCACATAGTAGTTTTTTATGGTTTGCATTGCAAGTGAGGGCATAAACTGGGTCAAGACGGCAGAAAAGTAAGTAGACCTTACTCATGTCGCCTACGGTAGGCCTACAGTATAGCCATAAATATATATTTTTAAATCTCTACATGTAGGTCTCCTGATTTAAACCCGATCAAACTTGTTGCAACTAAAATGTTGTTGAAATAATCATCTGCATGTTTGCCTGGCATGGATTGTGACTCCAGCTCGTTCCTTGCCCTCTTCAACTCCGCCAATGCCGCCTGACTCTGTGCCAATGACGTGACTCTCCGCCGATAATTACATTTAGATGATTGGAGGATTCTAAATTAATATCTAAGGGGCATTTTTCATTAGGGCAAATCTGTGAGGATATCTAAGGGGCTTTTATAGAATTTTTATGCAGGATTAATAATAATAATAATCGCTTTGTTTAAAAAATAACGATATTTTGAAAATTTAGTCTCAAATAACCGAAAGTGAGCAATTGCAATCTGAATAAATTGGAAAAAAGCCATTCTTGAACACGAGGTGAGACATGCTTACTAATTTGTAGATAAAACCAGTTTGTTATTTAGAGAGAGAAACCAAAAGCCCACCGTGTCTATTTTTTGGAAAATCGTGAAATTCCCACATTGTATTTACCCAAGTTCTCCCTTAACTCCAGCACCACCAACAGTTTTTGTTGCTGCCTGATGCAGGACTCTAGTGTCAGATGAGACTCTCAGACTGAATACGCCTCCATTAATTGCCACAGTTTAGACTTCCAATAGATCAGCGTTCTAACTCCCCTTGTGACTAGAGGTCGACCGATTAATCGGAAGGGCCGATTTCAAGTTTTCATAACAATTCGTAATCTGCATTTTTGGTCACCGATTATGGCCGATTACATTGCACTCCACGAGGAGACTGCGTGGCAGGCTGACTAACTGTTATGCGAGTGCAGCAAGGAGCCAAAGTAAGGTGCTAGCTAGCATTAAACTTATCTTATAAAAAACAATCAATCTTAACATAATCACTAGTTAACTACACATGGTTGATGATATTACTAGTTTATCTAGCTTGTCCTGCGTTGCATATAATCGATGTGGTGCCTGTTAATTTATCATTGAATCACAGCCTACTTTGCCAAACGGTGATTTAACAAGCGTATTCGCAAAAAAAGCACTGATAGTTTCCGTATTTTACCATATTAATTACCTAAGGCTCGTATTTATGTGTGTTATTATATTATAACTAAGTCTATGATTTGATAGAGCAGTCTGACTGAGCGGTGGTAGGCAGCAGCAGGCTCGTAAGCATTCATTCAAACAGCACTTTCCTGCATTTGCCAGCAGCTCTATGCTGTGCTTCAAGCATTGCGCTGTTTATGACTTCAAGCCTATCAACTCCCAAGATTAGGCTAGCAATACTAAAATACCTATTAACATTCAATAGTCAAAGGTATATGAAATGCAAATGGTATAGAGAGAAATAGTCCTATAATAACTACAACCTAAAACTTCTTACCTGGGAATATTGAAGACTGATGTTAAAAGGAACCACCAGCTTTCATGTGTTCTGAGCAAGGAACTTAAACGTTAGCTTTTTTTACATGGCACATATTGCACTTTTACTTTCTTCTCCAACACTTTGTTTTTGCATTATTTAAACCAAATTGAACATGTTTCATTATTTATTTGAGACTAAATTGATTTTATTGATGTATTATATTAAGTTAAAATAAGTGTTCATTCAGTATTATTGTAATTGTCATTATTACAAATATATATATAAAACAATCGTCCGATTAATTGGTGTGGGCTTTTTTTGGTCCTCCAATAATCGGTATCGGCGTTGAAAAATCATAATCGGTTGACCTCTACTTGTAATAGTGTGGTGCAATGACAGAATGCCACCATCTACCACAAACGGTCAAGGCATAAACTCGTAACTTTTAAAGGAAGAACCACCGTACGTAATCAGTGTGTAATTTTATTTATTTATTTAACCTTTGTTTAACTCGGCAAGTCAGTTAAGAACAAATTCTTATTTTCAAAGACGGCCTAGGAACAGTGGGTTAACTGCCTGTTCAGGGGCAGAATGACAAGTTTGTACCTTGTCAGCTCTGGGATTTGAACTTGCAGCCTTCCGGTTACTAGTCCAACACTCTAACCACTAGGCTACCCTGCCGCCCCGGGTAGCATTATACAATCCCAACATGTTTATTTCACTACCCGTGACAGGAAGAACACACATGTGTCTTTATTGCGGCAGCCTCTGAATCACAAACAGAACAGCCAGCACAAATAGGCTACATTCACCAGTCTCTACATTACAGCTTGGAAACTGGTGTGTGTGTCTATATGTGTGTGTGTGTGTGGGTACAATGCCCATGGCTAAAGTTTCTCTGCCGTTCCTATAGCTTGTTTCATGTCTTTGTTGCTGGTAACAACAAAGCCTTAACTCTGGGCTGCTGTAATTCATGTTCAGAACAATGACAACTAAGCAACAGCTTTATGTTTATTTGACATTTCTCTGTGTGGGATGAGACTGGAAGACTTGGTCTGCGTGTGTGTGAAGGGAGGTTTGCGTGTTTGTGCTTTTGTTTTTGTGTATGTTTGTTACCTGTCTGTGTGCGTGGTCATAGGAGTTGATATGGTTGTCATACTCCTGGTGTCTCAGGTACTGTTTATCACACAGCTGACAGAAGAAACTCGACTTCCCATCATTCTCCACTGTACCTGCTGCACTCTCACCATGATCCTAGAGAGAGAGAGACCAAAAGAGAGAGACAGAGAGAGAAAATTAGTGGAGAGAGAGATAGAGAGAGAAGGGTTAGAAAGAGGGAAAGATAGATGTTAGTTATGTTGTCACAGATGTCAACTCCAGGATTTCTGACCTCAGTGGTGTTTATGGAAAGCAGCAGTGTAGAGTGGAACAATTTCATCCATCATAACACTACGTTAAACCTTCATAACGCTACGTTAGATCTTCATGGCACTACGTTAAAACAGACTTGTGTTGGTGTGGTTGATCTTGATCTAAGAGAGGAGACATGGGCTAGCCTAGGATACAATAAAACAATTCTCACCCATCCACCCCCACACCCAGTCATGCGTCTAGAGTGACTTGACGTGAGAGGGTTTCCTCAGCGGCCACCCCTTAGGACACAAACTGCTGTCTATCAGTGGGTGTGTGGGTGGGTGGGGGTGTGTCAGTGTGTTCACGCTCTGCAGCAGAATGTAATTTCCCTAAGGCTAGGAGCTGCCAATAAACACTACTGAATCCTGCTCTACCCTGACATGATGGGAATTTAATTTGAGTCCCTCTCTCTTGCTTTCCCTCCCTCTGTGCCCCTTTCTCCATTTTGCCCATTCCGTCCCTCTGTTTCCCGCTCCTCTTCCCTCCCCTCTGCCTGTTTCCTCTACACTTCCGCACCCGTCTCTGCTTCTCTCCCCTCTTCCCCCTCTTTCTTATTCTCTCTCCTTTTCTTCTGTAAGCTCTAGGTCATACAGTGACAGAATCCATCGGCACCAATTTCCTCAGTAATATGCTTGAGCCAAGGAAAAGAGAAAGGAGGGAGGGGTGGTGATGGAGGACAACACAAAGGGAGGGAGGGGTGGTGATGGAGGACAACACAAAGGGAGGGAGGGTGTAGTATAGAGGGGGTGTTTGTGTTCAAGTAATATTATAACAGTGAAAATGTCAAAGTGACACTATGCTTTAGAGGCTGGAACATGCAGAGTTATAAAAAGGTATGTGTGTACTGTATGTGGGTGTGTGGGTGTATGTGTGTATTTTTGTGCACTTGTTTGAGTGAGTGTGAGCATATTTATTTTATTTGAATTTTTATTTCACCTTTATTTAACCAGGTAGGCTAGTTGAGAACAAGTTCTCATTTGCAACTGCGACCTGGCCAAGATAAAGCATAGCAGTGTGAACAGACAACACAGAGTTACACATGGAGTAAACAATTAACAAGTCAATAACACAGTAGAAAAAAAGGGGAGTCTATATACAATGTGTGCAAAAGGCATGAGGAGGTAGGCGACTAATTACAATATTGCAGATTAACACTGGAGTGATAAATGATCAGATGATCATGATCATGTACAGGTAGAGATATTGGTGTGCAAAAGAGCAGAAAAGTAAATAAATAAAAACTGTGGGGATGAGGTAGGTGAAAATGGGTGGGCTATTTACCAATAGGTTATGTACAGCTGCAGCGATCGGTTAGCTGCTCAGATAGCTGATGTTTGAAGTTGGTGAGGGAGATAAAAGTCTCCAACTTCAGCGATTTTTGCAATTCGTTCCAGTCACAGGCAGCAGAGTACTGGAACGAAAGGTGGCCGAATGAGGTGTTGGCTTTAGGGATGATCAGTGAGATACACTTGCTGGAGCGCGTGCTACGGATGGGTGTTGCCATCGTGACCAGTGAACTGAGATAAGGCGGAGCTTTACCTAGCATGGCCTTGTAGATGACCTGGAGCCAGTGGGTCTGGCGACGAATATGTAGCGAGGGCCAGCCGACTAGAGCATACAAGTCGCAGTGGTGGGTAGTATAAGGTGCTTTAGTGACAAAACGGATGGCACTGTGATAAACTGCATCCAGTTTGCTGAGTAGAGTGTTGGAAGCGATTTTGTAGATGACATCGCCGAAGTCGAGGATCGGTAGGATAGTCAGTTTTACTAGGGTAAGCTTGGCAGCGTGAGTGAAGGAGGCTTTGTTGCGGAATAGAAAGCCGGCTCTTGATTTGATTTTCGATTGGAGATGTTTGATATGGGTCTGGAAGGAGAGTTTGCAGTCTAGCCAGACACCTAGATACTTATAGGTGTCCACATATTCAAGGTCGGAGCCATCCAGTGTGGTGGTGCTAGTCGGGCATGCGGGTGCAGGCAGCGATCGGTTGAAAAGCATGCATTTGGTTTTACTAGCGTTTAAGAGCAGTTGGAGGCCACGGAAGGAGTGTTGTATGGCATTGAAGCTCGTTTGGAGGTTAGATAGCACAGTGTCCAATGACGGGCCGAAAGTATATAGAATGGTGTCGTCTGCGTAGAGGTGGATCAGGGAATCGCCCGCAGCAAGACCAACATCATTGATATATACAGAGAAAAGAGTCGGCCCGAGAATTGAACCCTGTGGCACCCCCATAGAGACTGCCAGAGGACCGGACAGCATGCCCTCCGATTTGACACACTGAACTCTGTCTGCAAAGTAATTGGTGAACCAGGCAAGGCAGTCATCCGAAAAACCGAGGCTACTGAGTCTGCCGATAAGAATCTGGTGATTGACAGAGTCGAAAGCCTTGGCAAGGTCGATGAAGACGGCTGCACAGTACTGTCTTTTATCGATGGTGGTTATGATGTCGTTTAGTACCTTGAGTGTTGAGTGTGGCTGAGGTGCACCCGTGACCCGTGACCGGTCGATTAGAAAGGCCTGCTCACAGAAGTGTTTTAGGGAGCGTTTGACAGTGATGAGGGGTGGTCGTTTGACTGCGGCACCGTAGCGGATACAGGCAATGAGGCAGTGGTCGCTGAGATCCTGGTTGAAGACAGCGGAGGTGTATTTGGAGGGCCAGTTGGTCAGGATGACGTCTATGAGGGTGTCCTTGCTTACAGAGTTAGGGTTGTACCTGGTGGGTTCCTTGATGATTTGTGTGAGATTGAGGGCATCTAGCTTAGATTGTAGGACTGCCGGGGTGTTAAGCATATCTCAGTTTAGGTCACCTAACAGAACAAACTCTGAAGCTAGATGGGGGCAATCAATTCACAAATGGTGTCCAGGGCACAGCTGGGAGCTGAGGGGGGTCGGTATAGCAGGCGGCAACAGTGAGAGACTTATTTCTGGAGAGAGTAATTTTCAGAATTAGTAGTTCGAACTGTTTGGGTATGGACCTGGAAAGTATGACATTACTTTGCAGGCTATCTCTGCAGTAGACTGCAACTCCTCCCCCTTTGGCAGTTCTATCTTGACGGAAGATGTTATAGTTGGGTATGGAAATCTCTGAATTTTTGGTGGCCTTCCTGAGCCAGGATTCAGACACGGCAAGGACATCAGGGTTAGCAGAGTGTGCTAAAGCAGTGAGTAAAACAAACTTAGGGAGGAGGCTTCTGATGTTGACATGCATGAAACCAAGGCTTTTCGATCACAGAAGTCTACAAATGGGGGTGCCTGGGGACATGCAGGGCCTGGGTTTACCTCCACATCACCCGCGGAACAGAGAAGGAGTAGTATGAGGGTGCGGCTAAAGGCTATCAAAACTGGTCGCCTAGAGCGTTGGGGACAGAGAATAAGAGGAGCAGGTTTCTGGGCATGGTAGAATATATTCAGGGCATAATGCGCAGACAGGGGTATGGTGGGGTGCGGGTACGGCGGAGGTAAGCCCAGGCACTGGGTGATGATGAGAGAGAGGTTTTATCTCTGGACATGCTGGTTGTAATGGGTGAGGTCACCGCATATGTGGGAGGTGGGACAAAGGAGGTATCAGGGGTATGAGGAGTGGGACTAGGGGCTCCATTGTGAACTAAAACAATGATAACTAACCTGAGCAACAGTATACAAGGCATATTGACATTTGAGAGAGACATACAGCGAGGCATACAGTAATCACAGGTGTTGAATTGGGAAAGCTAGCTAAAACAGTGGGTGAGACAACAGCTAATCAGCTAGCATAACAACAGCAGGTAAAATGGCATTGACTAGGCAATGGGGCCGACAGATAAAACAAACAAGCAGAATGGAGTACCGTGATTAATGGACAGTCCAGCGTGCATCAGCTATGTAGCCAAGTGATCAGAGTCCAGGGGCAGCGGTGGACGGGGCAGGGGGCCTGGACTGGCGAGTGTTATCCAGGTTTTAAAAAACTAACAATGACTAAATAGCTTGTAGCTAGTTAGCTGGTTAGCTTCTGGAGGTTCTTGAGTGTGTTCTAAAAATTAAAAATAATAGCGATTCCGTATCACATTGGGTGAGGCAGGTTTCCGGAAGGTATAAACAAATTTTAAAAATCGGGAAGAGATAGAAAGTACATATGGGCCACTGCGATGCAGACGGTTAGCAGGCCTGTGCTAACAAGCTAACAGATTAGCAGGCCGGGGTAAACAAGGTAGTAGTTAGCGGACCTGGGCTAAACAAGCTAGCAGTTAGCATGCCGAATTAGCAAGCAAGGAGATAGCGAGGGCTAGAGTTAGCCTTTGGAGGACGTCGCGATGGGGTGAGTCTGTTTATTCCTCTTCATGCAGTGACATCGATAGACCGGTCGTGGATCCGGGTATAGAAGCCCAGGAGTATGCTAGGAACACAGGAGCTCTGGCCGGGCTAGCTTCAAGCTACGTGGGTGGAAACGCTAGCCAGGAGTAATCAACCAGGGTTGCGGTTTAGCTCGATAGCTAGTTGTGAAGATCCAGCTGAAAAAAATGTTCCGTTTGCGGAGGGAATCCGGGGATAAAAAATAAATAGGTCCGTTATGCTCTGGTTAGCGTCGCGTTGTTCGAACTGGCGAGAGCTTTCCGAGCTAAAGGTTAGCTGATGACCGGTTAGCTGAAGACCACTAGCATAGCTGGTGGTTAGCTGGCTAGCTTCAGTTGAGGGGTTCCGGTTCCGAAGTAAATATAAATACTTTAGGAAAAGTAGCTACATTGGGTGAGGCAGATTGCAGGAGAGTATTTGGAAGCTTAGGTTTAGCAAAATGTTTTTAAAGATATGCGAATAAAAATATCTAAAACGAAAAAGAGACGATATTTACAGATATTTACAGAGAGACGATACCACAGGACGACTTACTGCTACGCCATCTTAGATACGTGTGTGTGTGTGTGTGTGTGTGTGTGAGCGTAAAAGCCCTCAGAAGAGAGAAATTATGATTATATTTTTACGAGTCTGTGTTTTGGAAGGTAATCACTAAGCATATGGCCACTCTCTGTAAAGTCAAATCACCTCTTTCTAGGCTGTTTTGACATTTCACCCTCCTAGGCATCTCTCCCAAGTGGAACATCAGCAGAAATGGGTCCATTGAAGTGATTGAGCAAATCTGGCCACATAATAATATGGTGATAGAACTTGAACAGAAATAACTTCAAGGTGGTTTGGGGCTTTAACATCTGCTCTATGGATTTCTTTGGACACTCAAGTTAGTATGCTAAACTAATGAGGGGCTGCTGAAAATACCTACATTGGTTGCTTGGCAACAGTTTAGGTGCACTGTAAGTGGAAACATCAAACAACATAGTTTTGGGGGTAAATTCTGCTTTAACGAATGAGTAAACTGATCAGTCAGTCTAACAAGCAGGAGGCTTATATCCCACTGCCAACTCTCCCACTGCCAACTGTGTGCTTGTTTGTTTTTATCTATCTCCTAAGCACCTCACACCTCTCTCGTGTGTCTGAGAAATTAAGCTGAACCAGGGAGGTGTGAGTGCATGTGTGTGTTGTTTGTTCGAAATCAAATCCAAATCTAAATGTATTGATTGCAGACACAGATTTGCAGATGTTATCACAGGTGCAGTAAAATGCTTGTGTTTCTAGCTCCAACAGTGCAGTAGTACCTAGGAATAAAATATACAAACACAATCCCCATCATTTTACATTATACACCTACAGTACACACACACCTCAGTTTGCCTCTGCTCCCTGCAAGTAGCCATCCCCAGACACACACACTCTGACAAGTTGACGTCTCGTCACTAAATTAATCCAGACGTCAATTTGCTGATGCACCGTAAACCTGTTTATAAATTATACATTGTTTTCAGTCCCCACAAAACAACGCAAAAAAGTGCCAACGCAGGGCCCTCACTCTGTCATTCAGAAACTTATTTCAGTGTCTGCCTGCCAGTTGAAAACCTTTACCTGTGTGTGTGTGTGTGTGTGTGTGTGTGTGTGTGTGTGTGTGTGTGTGTGTGTGTGTGTGTGTGTGTGTGTGTGTGTGTGTGTGTGTGTGTGTGTGTGTGTGTGTGTGTGTGTGTGTGTGTGCGCGCTGAAGCATAGGCTACTGCAACCTACTGATGTTACATGCGTGATTCAGAAATTAGAGAGAGATTTTGAATTACAGAAGAATGGATTCACTTTTTCAATGCTAGTTAAGGATATTAACTATAAAAAGGTAAGACAAGTTTTTAAGTTTTTTTCTGGTGCCCCTCTGCACACACAATTTTGTTAGCCACCTGGCTAGCTCTGGTCCAACGTTAAGCCAAATATCTGAAGTTCAAAGACATTCTAAGTTGCTCCATAGAAGCCGCTCCCCCGTAGGTATAATTCTATGGCCGTAATTCAGATAACGCATGTCATAACAAAATGACCAGCGCTTTCAGTTGTACAACTGACTAGGTGTCCCTATTTCCCTTTCAAGCCAAGCCTCCTCCTCGGCTCCTCCATCTCTCGCTCTCTCCCCACCCGCAAAATGTCAGCTGTGCTGTTCTGTTCTGGACCAGTTGTAATTTTTCAAAGTTTCTCTTTGTGGCACTTGACCACACGACTGGACAGTAGTCCAGGTGAGACAGAACTAGGGCCTGTTTTGTTGATAGTGATAAGAAGGCAGAGTAGCGCTTTATTATGGACAGACCTCTCCCCATCTTAGCTACTGTTGCATGAATATGTTTTAACCATGACCGTTTACAAACCAGGGTTACTCCAGGCAGTTTAGTCTCTTCAACTTGCTCAATTTCCACATTATTCATGACAAAATTTAGTTCAGGTTTAGGGTTTAGTGAATGATTTGTTCCAAATACAATGCTTTTATTTTTATTTTTTTATATTTAGGACTAACTTATTGTTGGCCACCCATTCTGAAACTGACTGCAGCTTTTCACTAGCATATATAGACCCACAGGCTTTACTCAGTGCCAGTGACAGGTCATTAGTAAAGATTGAAAAAAGTAAAGGGCCTAGACAGCTGCCCTGGGGAATGCCTAACTTACTGGATTATGTTGGAGAGGCTTCCTTTAAAGAACACCCTCTGTGTTCTGTTAGAAAGGTAACTCTCATCCACAATATAGCTGGGCATGTAAAGCCATAAAGCGTACGTTTTTCCAACAGCAGATTATGATCGATTATGTCAAAAGCTAAACTGAAGTCTAACAAAACAGCTCCCAAAATGTTTTTATTATCAATTTCTCTCATCCAATCATCAGTCCCTTCCCTATAAGCATGCTGAAAATCTTAGAATGTTTATTGCTTTACTGGGAGGCTTGTCTATCAGAGGTAGACATGATATTTATGTTAGAGCTGATAGTGCAAGGTGAGCTACAGTGGACTTCCTACTAGGGCAAACTGCCTCAGTTCTAACAGTATAACTCAGGTTCATGCTGTACATGCATGTTCACTCCGTACAATAGATGTAGGATTGACAGAGGCATTCAGGGGAGTAAGAGGTGCATAAATGAGGTTACTTACATTATGACTGCCAATGGCCCCGGGACAATTTACATTTGCAGCAGCACTACAACAACTCAGCAAGTCGTCGGTAGAGATTATCTGAGCAGGGCTTGGGTCACAATTATGACACAGACACATCTTTGTTCACGCCTGTCATTTCTGTTAGACATGTTGGTCACGCTTCGAGTGGTTTACATGCATGTTGTGCGTGATTATGTCTGTGCTATAGACTGTGAAGTGACAGCTTAATTTTCCACTCCTCTGCTGTTCTCCCTCCCTCTATCCTCTTCTCTCATCTCCTATACTCTCCTTTCATTGTCCCTATTCACACAGAGTTTATCATATGATCAAACTTTCAAAACGAGTTAGTTTTGGCTAGCCACAGCAGTCAACTAGATAGCTAAGTAGCTCTTTAGCTTACTAGCACATTCAATAATTTGTTTATAAACAATAACAAGCTAGTTAGCAAACACATGTTTTTGTTAAACTGTCAACATAATAGCTAACAGGCAACAAGATATGCCGAATAACAGTCTAAAAACCACTTGAGGGTTCAAATCGCATGGCCAGAAATCAGATGTGTATGTGACTTGAAATCAAGATCAGATTCAGATTCCATGTGCTTTTTGGCAGTTCAGACTGCAGGAAAAAGAACAGATTCGTATCTGTATTATTTTATTTACTTGAGTCACTTCAAACTGTCAATTTGAACAAGGCTTTTCAGTACGGTACTATTGCTACAGTAGGACAGGGAGGCTAATATATTCAGAGACTCTTAATTGCATCTGTGTGAAGGGTATATTCATAATTTTGTAGATCAACTCCTATAATTGCTATCCTGCCTTAATGACGGGAAATACTGTGTACACACACACACACACACACACACACACACACACACACACACACACACACACACACACACACACACACACACACACACACACACACACACACACACACACACACACACACACACACACAGTGGTGTAAGTACTTACTGTTGGAGTCAGAAGTTTACATACACCTTAGCCAAGTACATTTAAACTTAGTTTTTAACTATTCCTGACATTTAATCCAAAAAAAAATTCCCTGCCTTAGGTCAGCTAGGATCCCCAATTTATTTTAAGAATGTGAAATGTCAGAATAATAGTAGAGAGATTTATATATTTATTTCATCACATTCCCAGTGGGTCAGAAGTTTACATACACTTAGTATTTGGTAGCATTGCCTTTAAATGGTTTAACTTGGGTAAAACGTTTCAGGTAGCCTTCCACAAGCTTCCCACAATAAGTTGGGTGAATTTTGGCCCATTCTGCCTGACAGAGCTGGTGTAACTGAGTCAGGTTTGTAGGCCTCCTTGCTCGCACACACTTTTTTTTGTTCTGCCCACAAATTTGCTTTAGGATTGAGGTCAGGGCTTTGTAATGGCCACTCCAATACCTCGACTTTGTTGTCCTTATGCCATTTTGCCACAACTATTAAAGTATGCTTGGGGTCATTGTCCATTTGGAAGACCCATTTGCGACCAAGCTTTAACTGATGTCTTGAGATGTTGCTTCAATATATCCACATATTTTTCCTACCTCATCATGCCATCTATTTTGTGAAGTGCATCAGTCCCTCCTTCAGCAAAGCACCCCACAACATGATGCTGCCACCCTTGTGCTTCACACGGTTGGGATGGTGTTATTCGGCTTGCAAGCTTCCCCCTTTTTCCTCCAAACATAACGATGGTCATTATGGCCAAACAGTTCTATTTTTGTTTCATCAGACCAGAGGACATTTCTCCAAAAAGTACGATCTTTGTCCCCATGTGCAATTGCAAACCGTAGTCTGACTTTTTAATGGCGGTTTTGGAGCAGTGGCTTCTTCCTTGCTGAGCGGCCTTTCTTCAGGTTATGGTGATATAGGTCTCGTTTTACTGTGGATATAGATACTTTTGTACCTGTTTCCTCCAGCATCTTCACATGCTGTTGTTCTGGGATTGATTTGCACTTTTCGCATCAAAGTATGTTCATCTCTAGAAGACAGAACACGTCTACTTCCTGAGCGGTATGGCGGCTGCGTGGTCCCATGGTGTTTATACTTGCGTACTATTGCTTGTACAGATGAACGTGGTACCTTTAGGCGTTTGGAAATTGCTCCCAAGGATGAACCAGACTTGTGGAGGTCTAAAAAAAAAAATCTGAGGTCTTGGCTGATTTATTTTGATTTTTCCATGATGTCAAGCAAAGAGGCACTGAGTTTGAAGGTAGGCATTGAAATAAATTCTCATGTACACCTCCAATTGACTCAAATGAGGTCAATTCGCCTATCAGAAGCTTCTAAAACCATGACATAATTTTCTGGAATTTAGTGTATGTTAACAAGAAATTTGTGTAGTGGTTGAAAAACGAGATTTAATGACTCCAGCATAAGTGTTTGTAAACTTCCGACTTCAACTGTATGTAAAAATACTAAAAGTATCTGTTCTTCACCATTTTATATTTTACATCTTTTACTTCTACTTCACTACATTCCTAAATATTTTCTATGACACCCAAATGTACTCGTTACATTTTGATTGCTCAGCAGGACAGTCATTTTTTCCAATTCAGGCACTTATCAAGATAACATCCCTGGTCATACATACTGCCTCTGGTGGACTCAAACACACATGGTTTGTTTGTAAATGATTTCAGTGTTGGAGATTGCCCCTGGCTATCCATAAATATAAAAACAAGAAAATTGTACCGTCTGGTTGGTAAATAAGGAATTTTAAATGACTTATACTTTTACTTTTGATACTTAAGTATATTTTAGAAATTAGTTTTGATACTTCAGTATATTTAAAACCGAATACTTTTACATAAGTCTAGTAAATTTTCTTTTATGATTTTTTTTACACCGTTTCCTCCCCAATTTCGTGGTATCCAATTGGGAGTTACAGTCTTGTCTCATTGCTGCCTTTCCCGTACGGACTCGGGAGAGGTGAAGGTCGAGAGCCGTGCGTCCTCAAACAACCCATCTAAGCCGCACTGCTTCTTGACACAATGCCCACTTAATGTGTCGGAGGAAACACTGTGCACTTGGCAACCGTGTCAGCAAGCACTCCACAGGAGTCTCTGGTGCGCGATGGGACAAAGACATCCCTGTATCTAAGAGACACACATTTACTGCTGAGGTCTCACTAAAACCCTCCTGTGTGTGTGTGTGTGTGTGTGTGTGTGTGTGTGTGTGTGTGTGTGTGTGTGTGTGTGTGTGTGTGTGTGTGTGTGTGTGTGTGTGTGTGTGTGTGTGTGTGTGTGTGTGTGTGTGTGTGTGTGCGCGTGCGCGTGCCTATCCCCATCGGTTACACAAATGGCCAACACAGATGAAAGGACTAGATAGAAAGGTCAGAAACAGATGTTTGAAAGCTAGATACTGTTGATATACTAGCCAAACACACAGATATGAAGGATGCAGGATGGAGACGTACCTGCCATTACACCAACAGCCAAAATGTTTTTAAAACTGGATACTGTAGCTCTGGCCAAAAACACAGATCTGATATAACTAGATACTGATGTTTTGCCATCATAGTAACGGCTGAAAGTACAGATCTGAGAATACTGCAGCACCAGCAGGGAACATAGATCTGTGAAAAGATTACTGGATGCTGGAGCATTTCCAGATGAAACAATGTAGCGCTTGACTGCCTGTTTGAAAATGACCGTGTCCCTAACCAACCTGCTGGAGATGTCACTGGTAGAATCAGACAGTGTGTAGCTGTCATTGTGACTGATCAGCATGTGTCAAAGAATAGATAATGCTGTCTACTTTACACTCCAGTCTACCTGCTGTGAAAATATATGACAGACAGAGAGCAATGTGACCTATCACATCCAGATTGGATGGGAATGAAAAAGGAGAAGCGCAACAAACACACAACAGCGGCAAGAACAAAACAGGTTCCTCTCATCTAAGAGTCATAAATCAATGATCAGTCCAATCAAATAATCAATCATTAATTACCTGTCCATCAGTCCTTTATATCCTGGCTAGAGAGTCAGTCAATCTGCCTCTGTTCCATTCTCCTTTATTTTATCATTGTTCATCAAACATGATTTCTGTCTCCTCTTTCCCTCCAGCTACAGGATTTTTGTACTGAGTGAACTATAGCGTCTTACATAAGGCCTATCTAGTTGAACAGATAGCTACACAGAGAGGACATAAAGCACAGTTCCAGACAGATGAAAAACAGTACAACTGCTACAGTCAGATCCCAAAGAGAGATGAGAGCAGATTGTCAAGAACCGGCTCCAAGTTCGTAACAAAAATGGAGACAAAGTGGAGATAAGGAATAACAAAATATATTTATTAACTGAAGTAAGCTAAATACAATTAACAATGGTGTGTGTAGTCAGTAATCAATAGTGTAAGTGAGTGGTTGCCTGCATAAATGTGATAATGAGGGGTGTTGAAAGGTGCCAAACCAAACAAAATAATGGCCACAAAAATGCCACAACCAATATCTAACTGTGTCTGCATGGAGAGAGTCTCATCAATGAATGGGGAAGAGGTGTATTTATCCCGGGACACACCCGGGCCCAAGTGTGTCCCATGTCGCTGACGACCCTTCCAGCTCTGCCCGCCGACATCCTAATAAGGAACACAAGAGCAACGAGAAAGAATACGTGGGAGGGACAGAGACAGAGTGGGAGGGTCACCCCCCATAAAACTGGGAACCAACAAGGACCCCCAGAACACCATACCAGTCTGCGTCCCAAATCAACCCAACCTGCGCCCCAAATCCATGAGGGGGGTACGTGTTCACACTTCCACTTGCCCCAGCCAACCTCGTCCTCCCCAGACCTCAGAAACCTTTGCGCACAGGAAGCAACCTTTAAGAGGGAAAGAAGAAAACGAGACCAGAAGGGAACAGACAGGAGCGATAGAACAGGACAAAACCAAAAATAAAATAAACAGTTGTCAGTCACGTGGACATTCAGGAACAGCACGAGAGCAAATCAGCAACAACATTATCAGTCCCCCTGATGTGCCGCACATCGCAATGGAAGGCTTGGTAAAATAAACACCATCTCATTATCCTCTGGTTAATCACCAAGAAGGTGAGAGGATTATGGTCGGTGTAGACCACAATAGGTGCTACTCCCGACCCGACATACACCTCAAAGTGTTGTAGCGCCCATATGAGTGCTAGCGCTTCTTTTTCCATGACCGAGCAGTTCAACTGATAATAGTTTATTTTCCAAAAAGCTTAACCAACAGGCCTCTCAACACCAGACACATCTGCTTGCAGCAAAACTGCACCTGACCCCACATGACTAGCATCCACCTGCAAGGTAAATGACAAATCCACGCGAGGAGCAGCCAGCACCGGAGTTGAGGTAAGCAACCTCTTTGCATCTTCAACAACCTGTTGACAACGAGAAGACCATACGTAAACAGCCATAGCTTTCAGCAAATCTGTCAAGGGAGCGACAACAGTAGTGAAGTTCCTACAAAAACCACGGTAATAACCCATCATTCCCAAGAAACGCATCAGTTAATTTTTAGTAGTTGGTTGTGGAAAAGCATCAATAGCTACCACCTTAGCCCGAACAGGACACACTTCACCCTGCCCAACTATCTTTCCAAGGTATGTAAACTCACATTTAGTCAGATTGATCATGTGGCGACCCGCATCTAGGCAGTCGAACAAAGCTTGAATACGGGACAGATGTTCCAAGTATCTGCATATATCACTACATTTTACATTACATTTACATTACATTTACATTTAAGTCATTTAGCAGACGCTCTTATCCAGAGCGACTTACAAATTGGTGCATTCACCTTATGACATCCAGTGGAACAGCCACTTTACAATAGTGCATCTAAATCTTTTAAGGGGGGGGGGGGTGAGAAGGATTACTTTATCCTATCCATATAAACAGTGCACCTGGCCAGACCGGAGACAACCCTGTTCTTAAGGAACTGAAAAGTGGCAGGTTCTTTACACACTCCGAAACTCATAACCGAATACGAGTACAGACCAGAGGGTGTAATAAAGGCAGAGATTTCACGTGTTCTACTCGTCAGTGGCAGCTGCCAATAGCATTTGGAAAGTCATACGTGCAGGGGCGGAACACCAGCGATTAAACTGTGAAGATAAACAGACTCATGTTGAGTTTGCGCGAGTTATCATTCCTTTTTAAAGTTCTAAATCATTGGCGGTAAGCCTCAGGAACCAATTTGTAAATCTGTAACACAGCCATTTTAACCTCATCATAACTGACACTGACAAATCTAAGATCGGATCTACACTAAGATCTGAATATGCTTCCCGCACTTTACCAGTCAACACACACTGCAACATTAAAATGGGGTTAGAATCAGGCCAACTCCTAGCGTCAGTATCACGCTCAAACAAAAAGAATGTCTCAGGGTCCTTCTTATTACATTTTGGCAACAACCGTATGTTCAACAATATCACGTGTCCGGGGCTCGGGTAAATCTGAGAGCTTTCCTTCCCTAACCAACTCTAGCCGCTCTTGTTTGCAGCTTGATTTTAGCACACTCCAAATCCTTTTTAAATTCCAATTCCTTTTCATACTTTACCCGATCATACTCTAGCTGTAACAGAAGCAGTTCTTTCTGCTGTTCAAAAAGAGGACTACTAGGGCTAACAGATAACAGAAGCAGTTCTTTCTGCTGTTCAAAAAGAGGACTACGAGGGCTAACAGATAACAGAAGCAGTTCTTTCTGCTGTTCAAAAAGAGGACTACGAGGGCTAACAGATAACAGGAGCAGTTCTTTCTGCTGTTCAAAAAGACGACTACTAGGGCTAACAGATAACAGGAGCAGTTCTTTCTGCTGTTCAAAAAGACGACTACTAGGGCTAACAGATAACAGGAGCAGTTCTTTCTGCTGTTCAAAAAGACGACTACTAGGGCTAACAGATAACAGGAGCAGTTCTTTCTGCTGTTCAAAAAGACGACTACTAGGGCTAGCAGATAACAGGAGCAGTTCTTTCTGCTGTTCAAAATGACGACTACCAGGGCTAACAGATAACAGGAGTAGTTCTTTCTGCTGATCAAACAGATGACTACTAGGGCTAACAGATAACAGGAGCAGTTCTTTCTGCTGATCAAACAGACGACTACTAGGGCTAACAGATAACAGGAGCAGTTCTTTCTGCTGTTCAAAATGACGACTACCAGGGCTAACAGATAACAGGAGTAGTTCTTTCTGCTGATCAAACAGACGACTACTAGGGCTAACAGATAACAGGAGCAGTTCTTTCTGCTGATCAAACAGATGACTACTAGGGCTAACAGATAACAGGAGCAGTTCTTTCTGCTGATCAAACAGGCGACTACTAGGTCTAACAGATAACAGGAGCAGTTCTTTCTGCTGATCAAACAGACGACTACTAGGGCTAACAGATAACAGGAGCAGTTCTTTCTGCTGATCAAACAGACGACTACTAGGGCTAACAGATAACAGGAGTAGTTCTTTCTGCTGATCAAACAGACGACTACTAGGGCTAACAGATGGAGCAGCCATTGTAATGAAACGGGGAGACGGTGAGGCCTCAGCAGAGGCTGACCCAGTGGGAACTTCAAGAATACCACTCTATCAGATTGGCCTTCAATTTCAACCTAACAGAATTTGAGTTTATCACTAATTTCAACCTTGTAGTGTTCAGCAATCTTCAGCAGCTGTTCTTTAGTTGTCACGACTTCCATGGAAGATCTTCCACTCTCCTTGTTCGTTCGGCATTCGACGTCACCGGCCTTCTAGCCATCGCCGCTCCATTTCTCATTCATCCATTTTGAAGAATCTCAAATATAAAACATATTTAGATTTGTTTATCACTTTTTTGGATACTACATGATTCCATATGTGTTATTTCATAGTTTTGATGTCTTCACTATTATTCTATAATGTAGAAAATTGTAAAAAATAAAGAAAAACTCTTGAATGAGTAGGTGTGTCCAAACTTTTGACTGGTACTGTACATATCTACCTCGGTTACCTTGTAGCCCTGCACATCGACTCGGTACTGGTACCTCATGTATAGCCAAGTTATCATTTTTATATAATAAAATAAAATGTTCACTCTGCATGGTTGTGAAGGGCTCATAAGTAAACCTTTCAGTGTTATTCTATACCTATTTACAGCTGTTGTTTACCAAGCATGTGACAAAGAACATTTGATTTGGTTTTGATTTAAACAGCTGTGTGTTCTCTCCTGTGACTCATAATCTACTGTTTTTGATCACGCTGCTCTGTTCTTTCTGTGCTCTCTAGGGCTTTGAATTATGTGTGTGTTGGGGGGAGGGTACTTCTGTAGCTGCAACTAATGCTACGAATTTAGAGATTTCCCCTCTCTGCTTTCAGAAAACATCCCAAACTAATTAGAGAGAGAACATCTTTCTCTCTAGAGAGATAGAGAGAAAGATGTTCATGTATCCACTCCGTTAAACTCCCACACAGACTGTCCCCCAAGGCTAGCCACAGCCCCTTTCTGTTTGTTTCTTTCACCCCTTTTTTCTCCCCAATTTCGTGGTATCCAATTGGTAGTTACAGTCTTGTCTCATCGCTGCAACTCCTGTACGGACTTGGGAGAGGCGAAGGTCGAGAGCCGTGCGTCCTCCGAAAACACAACCTAACTAAGCCGCACTGCTTCTTGACAAAATGCCCATCTAACCCGTAAGCCAGCCGCACCAATGTGTCGGAGGAAACACCGTACACCTGGCGAACGTGTCAGTGTGCACTGTGCCCGGCCCGCCACAGGAGTCGCTAGTGCGCGATGAGACAAGGATATCCCAGCCGGCCAAACCCTCCCTAACCCAGACGACGCTGCGCCGCCCCATGGGCCTCCTGGTCGTAGCCGGCTGCGATAGAGCCTGGACTCGAACCCAGAATCTCTAGTGGCACAGCCAGCACTGCGCCAATCGGGAGGCCTCCACTTTCCATTTTTATACCCTCTCTCTCTCTCTCTCTCTCTCTCTCTCTCTCTCTCTCTCTCCCTAACTCCATCCTAATCTCCCTCCTTCCACTTCCATCCTCACCCTTCTCTCCTTTTCCCCTGCTCTCTCCCCTCATTTTCTCTTATTTCACTATTTCCCTCTCTTTCCCCATCCAGTCACTTCAGCTCGTTCCCACTGTGCAATAATATCATACTTTAACTCTCTGCTTCTCAAACTGACTGGTCTCCTTCTGACTCCTTCTGGTCTCCTACACACATCACCTCATACACTCTATCCCTTACACTTCTCCACAGGCTGGCTCACACTAACACCTTTCTACCTCCATCTCCTCATCTCCTCTCTGTCTCTCTCTCCCTCACTCTCTCTATTGCTCTCTCTCCCCCATCTGCCTCTCTGTTCCATTCTTCTGTATTTTATCACTGTTCATCAAACATGATTTCTGTCTCCTCTTTCCCACCATCTATAGCAGGGCTCTCTCTACACAGGACGGTAGCTCTCCAGGAACAGGGTTGTAGAGCCCTGATCTACAGCATTATTGTACTGAGTGAACATGGGTGTACGGTGCCTTACATAAGGTCTTTCTAGTTGAACAAAGTCACAGACATATAGCAGCTACACAGAGAGGACATAAAGGACAGTTCCAGACAGACGAAGAACAGTGCAACTGCTACAGTCAGATCCCAAAGAGGGATGGAGGGAGCGGATGGGTAGATGACGGGAGGAACTGATGAATAAACAACGGCCTGTTCGAAGCACTTTCTACAGCTGCATGATTACGCACATGAATACCTGAACAGCAGTCTCTCTCTCTCTGAAGCCACACACAGCAAGTCCCTGGGACATGTCTTCTATACTTCTTTTTGATCATTTATCATACCCCTCTCCCTCTCCTTTCTCTTTTCCTCTCTTTGTATGCTTTTTGATCTCATACGAAAGAGCAGGACAAGACAGAAGTTCCTAGAAGACCATCACACACACACACATACAGACATATACACACACAGAACACTCACTACCATTTAAACAGCTGTGTGTTCTCTCCTGTGACTCATAATGTATTGTTTTGATCCCGCTGCTCTGCTCTTTCTGTGCTCTTTAGGGCTTTGCATGATGTGTGTGTTGGAGGAGGGTACTTCTGTAGCTGCAACTAATGCTCTGAATTAGAGATTTTCTCTCTCTCTGCTTTAAGAAAACATCACAAACCAATTAAAGAGAGAGAGAAAGGGAGATGTTCGTGAATCCGCTTCTTTAAACTCCCACACAGCCTGTGTCCCCAAGGGTAGCCATAGCCACTTTCCCTCTTTATCCCCATTCTCCCTCTCCTTCCCTCCACCATCATCCCTTTTACTCCCTTCCTCCTCACCCCCTCCGCTTCCATCCTCACCCCTTCCATTATTTTCACCTACTTCTCCCCTCATTTGATCTTATTTCACTCTTTCCCTCTTTCACCATCCAGTCTTTCAGCTCATCCCACTGTACAATAATATCATACTTTAACTCTCTGCTTCTCAAACTGACTGGTTTCCTTTTGACCGTCTCTCTACACACATCGCCTCATACACTCTATTCCCTACACTTCTCCACAGGCTGGCTCAACTAACACCTTTATACCTCCATCCCTTCATCCTCTCTATCTCTCTCTCTCTCTCTCACTCTGTTTTTCTTGTTCATTACGTCTCTCCACTTTATGCCTAAATGCCATCTCCGGCTTCAAACATCCTCATTTTACAGGAAAGTAACACGATTATGTGGAGCATATTTCAATGCACGCACGCAGGCAGGAGCGCAGGCAGGCACGCAGACAGTCACGCACGCACACACACACACACACACACACATTCTCTCTCTCTTTCCCCTTCTATTTTCTCTGTCTCTGTAGTTGTGCATTAGCATGTATAGTATGGAGTAAAATGTGGAGGGGTGATGTTTCCTAATCGGCCCAGATTTGTTCTGTCACATCAACACCCACATACAGCTTTGAGAGAGAGAGAGGGAGAGGGGGGAGAGGAGAGGGAGAAGGAGTGAGAAAGGGGGAGGGGAGAAGGAGAGAGAGAGAGAGGGGGGGCAGAGAGAGAGAGGGGGGTGAAATCTCTGAGTGTGTCTCAGGAAGGAAAGGTCCAGCAGTTCTCCCCCTCCCCCTCTTCTTCCTCTCTTCTCCATCTCTCTCCCTCTCTTCTTTCTCTCCCTCTCCCTCTTTTCCTTCTCCCTCCCTTCTCCCTCTCTTCTCTTTCTCCCTCTCCCTCTCTTCTCCCTCTTCTCCTTCTCCCTCTCTCTCTCTCTCTTATCCCTCTCCCTCTTCTCCCTCTTCTCCTTCTCCCTCTCTTCTCCTTCTCCCTCTCTCTCTCTTATCCCTCTCCCTCTCTTCTCCCTCTCTTCTCCTTCTCCCTCTCTTCTCTTTCTCCCTCTCCCTCTTTTCTCCCTCTTCTCCTTCTCCCTCTCTCTCTCTCTCTTATCCCTCTCCCTCTTCTCCCTCTTCTCCTTCTCCCTCTCTTCTCCTTCTCCCTCTCTCTCTCCCTCTCTCTCTCTTATCCCTCTCCCTCTCTTCTCCCTCTTCTCCTTCTCCCTCTCTTCTCCTTCTCCCTCTCTCTCTCTCTCTCTTATCCCTCTCCCTCTCTTCTCCCTCTTCTCCTTCTCCCTCTCTTCTCCTTCTCCCCCTCTCTCTCTCTCTCTCTCTTATCCCTCTCCCTCTCTTCTCCCCCTTGACTCCTTATCTGCAAGGAGCTGCCAGTCTGCAAGGAGCTGCCAGTCTGCAAGGAGCTGCCAGTCTGCACGGAGCCGCCAGAGCTGCTAGTCTGTAAGAAGCCGCCAGAGCTGTCAGCCTACATGGAGCAGCCAGAGCCGCCAGTCAGCGTGGAGCAGTCAGAGCCGCCAGTCAACATGGAGCAGCCAGATCTTCCAGATCTGCCAGTCAGCCAGATTCTTCCAGATCTGCCAGTCAGCCAGAATCTTCCAGATCTGCCAGTCAGCCAGAATCTTCCAGATCTGCCAGTCAGCCAGAATCTTCCAGATCTGCCAGTCAGCCAGAATCTTCCAGATCTGCCAGTCAGCCAGAATCTTCCAGATCTGCCAGTCAGCCAGAATCTTCCAGATCTGCCAGTCAGCCAGAATCTTCCAGATCTGCCAGTCAACCAGACTCTTCCAGATCTGCCAGTCAACCAGACTCTTCCAGATCTGCCAGTCAACCAGACTCTTCCAGATCTGCCAGTCGGCCAGGATCTGCCAGTCGGCCAGGATCTGCCAGATCTGCCAGTCAGCCAGGATCTGCCAGTCAGCCAGGATCTGCTGAGACCACCAGCCAGCCAGGATCTGGTAGATCTATCTACCTGCCCGAGCTTCCTCTCACTCCTGAGCTTCCTCTCACTCCTGAGCTTCCTCTCACTCCTGAGCTTCCTCTCACTCCTGAGCTTCCTTTCACTCCTGAGCTTCCCCTCAGTCCCGAGCTGCCTCAGTCCCCAAGCTGCCCCTCAGTCCCGATCTGCTCCTCAGTCCAGTGGGGTTCTGGGTGAGGACTACTAGGCCATGGTCGGCGGCGAGGGTGGACTATCCAAGGACGCGAGGAGGAGGGACTAAGACAGTGTTTGAGTGGAGTCCACGCCCACCCGGACCCTCCCTATTGTTTTGAGGTGCGTTCGGGAGTCCGCACCTTAGGGGGGTTCTGTCACGCCCTGGTCGAAGTATTTTGTGTTTTTCTTTATGTATTTGGTCAGGCCAGGGTGTGACATGGTTTTTTGTATGTGGTGTGTAGCTTAGTGGGATTGTAGCTTAGTGGGGTGTTCTAGGAGAGTCTATGGCTGTCTGAAGTGGTTCTCAATCAGAGGCAGGTGTTTATCGTTGTCTCTGATTGGGAACCATATTTAGGCAGCCATATTCTCTGGTTGTATTGTGGGTGATTGTCCTTAGTGTCTTGATGTCCTTATTCTGTGTTAGTTTACACTAGTATAGGCTGTTTCGGTTTTCGTTACGTTTATTGTTTTGTAGTGTTCGTATTTTAGATTCGTGTTACGTTTGTTTCAATAAACATGGATCGCAATCTACACGCTGCATTTTGGTCCGACTCTCCTTCACCAAAAGAGAACCGTGACAGTGACACAGAATGGGTAGATAACAGTTACTGAGTGGAGATAAAAGGGGAATGAAAGCTTAGTTGGTTTCAGGAACTAAGGTGTTAGACACTGAACCATTGCCTAGACATTATTTGGCACAACAGGCCAAAATAGTAGCATTGACTAATGCCTGCGAAATAAGAAAGGTTACTATTTACACAGACAAGCACATAGGAATTTAAAACCAAAGAAGATAAGACACTTGACAGATATTTGTTACAGGATAGCCATGAACGAATGCCCCAGGGAGAATTGGACATGTGGAAAATAAAAGGGGCGATCCTACAAGATATTGTCCGACATAAGGATAATTTACTAATCTTACCTGTCATTGTTTAGATATGCAGCAATATTGATATATGGGCAGAGCCATGTATCAATAGGGGGGATAGGTTAGGACACTTTGTGGCCTATTGGATAATAAACTAAAACATTTTTTATTTTTATAATAGATAAATATAGCAAATGGGTAGAAGCGTTCCCAACGTACTTCGCGGACACGATTATGGTAACTATAATATTAGGTAAAGATATTATCCCTAGAGTTGGTGTACTAGGATCTATTTCTTTAAATAATGGATGACAGTTTAGCTAATCAGGTAGAACAAATAGAAGGCCAGAGTTAAGGACCAGAACAGGTACACATTGAAGTTGAAGATATACTAGCAGAACACATGAGAAGACTGTTTGTTAACCTCTCTGGGATATGTGGGACGGTAGCGTCCCACCTGGCCAACATCTAGTGAAAATGCAGAGCGCTAAATTACTGTAAAAATTCAACTTTGATGAAATCACACATTCAATATACCAAATTAAAGCAAAACTTGTTGTGAATCCAGGCAATGTGTCAGATTTCAAAAATGCTTTACGGCGAAAGCAAACAATGCTATTATCTGTGGATAGCACCCCAGTAAACAAAGAGAGAAAAGCATATTTCAACCCTACAGGAGCGACACAAAACGCAGAAATAAAAATATAATTCTTACCTTACCTTTGACGAGCTTCTTCTGTTGGCACTCCAATATGTCCCATAAACATCACAAATGGTACTTTTGTTCAATTAATTCTGTCGATATATATCCAAAATGTCCATTTATTTGGCGCGTTTGATATAGAAAAACACCCGTTCCAACTTGCGCAACGTGACAACAAAATATCTCAAAAGTTACATGTAAGCATTGTCCAAACATTTCAAACTACTTTTGTAATACAACTTTAGGTATTTTTTTTATGTAAATAATCAATCAAATTGAAGACGGGATGATCTGTGTTCAATACAGGAAGAAAACAAAGTGGAGCGTGCTTTCAGGTCACGCGCCTCTAACAAAGAGTACACTTCCCTCCTGCCTCATTCTGAACAGTGTTACTTCTTCATTTCTCAAAGGAAAAACTTCAACCAATTTCTAAAGACTGTTGACATCCCGTGGAAGCGGTAAGAACTGCAAAAAGGTCCCTTAGAAATCTGGATTCCCAATGAAAGCCTATTGAAAAGAGTGTGACCTCAAAAAAAAAACTGAATGGTTTGTCCTTGGGGTTTCGCCTGCCAGATAAGTTCTGTTATACTCACAGACATGATTCAAACAGTTTTAGAAACTTCAGAGTGTTTTCCATTCAAATCTACTAATAATATGCACATCTTATCTTCAGGGGATGAGTAGCATGCAATTGAATTTGGGCATGCTTTTCAGCCAAAATTCCGAATGCTGCCCACTATCCTAGAGAAGTTAACCAAACCCATGTCCAAGATTTTGTGCCCCACAGGTGAATTACAGGAGAAGGTGATTCACTCAATCCAACCAGGAGACGGGGTGTGAATCCAGTCCCTGAGGAGAATATACTGGAAGCAGTCCCATTGGGAAGGCCCATACCAGGTTCTGTTAAAACCATCACCTTTGCCATTAGAATAGTTGAGAGAGTCACTTGGGTCCACATTACCCACTGCAAGAAGGTATACACACATATAAGCACTGCTGATCACACACAGAGTTAGGAGAAGAACCGAGTACCAACAGGGTCCGGGGGTTACCTCCTTATCGAAGATTTCCTATCCTGACCGTTCATCACTGTGTGTGCTCCTAGAAGTGTGAGTATGGGGTGGTACCTTTCTGATACATCCATATCCACCACCTGCCTGTACTAATTATATGACGCCATTGTCATTGATAAAAAGTAAAAGATAAACTACAGAATAAGGAGTCAAAGAAGATCAAGATGTTGGATTTAAGGTAAACATTAAACAATTCCCTAGGAAAGCAAATAACTCTACAGGGATTGGGTTGGCCAGATTGAGGTACTCGGCCATCCTACCTCGGTTCACTTTAACTCCTGATGAGTACCAGTGTTATAGATACAAGAATGGCACCGAGAATTTAGATGATTTTAACCTCTTGAACCTCTGGGGGCAGTATTTCATTTTTGGATGAAAAACGTTCCCGTTTTAAACAAGATATTTTGTCACGAAAAGATGCTCGACTATGCATATAATTGACAGCTTTGGAAAGAAAACACTCTGACGTTTCCAAAACTGCAAAGATATTGTCTGTGAGTGCCACAGAACTAATGCTACAGGTGAAACCAAGATTAAATTTCATACAGGAAGTGAGCCAGATTTGAGGCGCTGTGTTCCAATGTCTCCTTATATGGCTGTGAATGCGCAAGGAATGAGCCTACACTTTCTGTCGTTTCCCCAAGGTGTTTGCAGCATTGTGACGTATTTGTAGGCATATCATTGGAAAATTGACCATACCAGGTGTCCGCTCGTCCTCCGTCGAAACTATTGCGTAATCTCCAGGTGCGTGCATTTTCCATTTTGAACAGAGGAGAAACCAAACTGCCACGAGTGACTTATCATCGAATAGATATGTGAAAAACACCTTGAGGATTGATTCTAAACAACATTTGTCATGTTTCTGTCGATAGTATGGAGTTAATTTGGAAAAAAGTTTGCGTTGTAATGACTGAATTTGTTTGTTTTTTCTTAGCCAAACGTGATGAACAAAACGGAGCGATTTCTCCTACACAAATAATATTTTTGGAAAAACTGAACATTTGCTATCTAACTGAGAGTCTCCTCATTGAAAACATCCGAAGTTCTTCAAAGGTAAATTATTTTATTTGAATGCTTTTCTTGTTTTTGTGAAAATGTTGCCTGCTGAATGCTAGGCTTAATGCTATGCTAGCTATCAATACTCTTACCCCCATGCTTCACATCATTCTTTGGATGCAACTCAGCATTCTTTGTCCTCCAGTTGAGTTTTCATCTGACCATATGACATTCATATGACATTCTCCCAATCTTCTTCTGGATCATCCAAACTTCAGACGGGTCTGGACATATACTGGCTTAAGCAGGGGGACACGTCTGGCACTGCAGGATTTGAGTCCCTGGCGGCGTATTGTGTTACTGATGGTAGGCTTTGTTACTTTGGTCCCAGCTCTCTGCAGGTCATTCACTAGGTCCCCCCGTGTGGTTCTGGGATTTTTGCTCATCGTTCCTGTGATCATTTTGACCCCACGGGGTGAGATCTTGCGTGGAGCCCCAGATCGAGGGAGATTATCAGTGGTCTTGTATGTCTTCCATTTCCTAATAATTGCTCCCACAGTTGATTTCCTCAAACCAAGCTGCTTACCTATTGCAGATTCAGTCTTCCCAGCCTGGTGCAGGTCTACAATTTTGTTTCTGGTGTCCTTTGACAGCTCTTTGGTCTTGGCCATAGTGGAGTTTGAAGTGTGACTGTTTGAGGTTGTGGACAGGTGTCTTTTATACTGATAACAAATTCAAACAGGTGCCATTAATACAGGTAACGAGTGGAGGACAGAGGAGCCTCTTAAAGAAGAAGTTACAGGTCTGTGAGAGCCAGAAATCTTGCTTGTTTTCCACCATAATTTGCAAATAAATTCATTGAAAATCCTACAATGTGATTTTCTGGATTTTGTTTCTCATTTTGTCTGTCCTAGTTGAAGTGTACCTTTGATGAAAATTACAGGCCTCTCTCATATTTTTAAGTGGGAGAACTTGCACAATTAGTGGCTGACTAAATACGTTTTTTTGCCCCACTGTACATGTATTTGTTTGAATGATTCTTGTATGCCATTTATGTTTCCATATAGTATTTGAGGTATCAGTGTGTATTATTTAGTCATTAAGGGTGGATTGTAAATGGAATTGATATGTTTAAATTAATGATCCGAATATTCCACCCTGAAACCATATGATTGTATGAAATTGATTAGGATCATAAAATTATTATTAATGATGTGTGTAGTTTTAGTCAGAATTAGGGTAAAACAATATATCTGTACAATATAGCTTTATGGTATCTTAAACACAGACTGTCTGAGCAAAATTCGGTGCCGACCTTGCTAGGGGCCTCAGAGATTTGGGAGAGGGTAGTGAGTACTCCCTAATCTTGAGGGAGGACAGGGAGTGCTTCTCACGGTCCCCAATCTTTGCCGGCTGGGTATTGATACAGTATGTGCGTAGGATACCTTCTGTTTGTGTGCAAAAGAATGTGCGTAAGGAGCTCGTATAAAATTAATGGTTTTGTACAACGAACCAGCACTCTCGTGAATAAACATTTAGACTATTTAGCTGGGCCTCCATCTGTTACATTACCAGTATCTTAGAAATTCTGGGTTGCAGACCGAGTAGTTAAATTGAATTGGGTTATGAACATTGAGAACATAATTCTCGTAACAGAAGTTAAGGAAGTTAAGTGGTGTGTGAGTTTGTGTGTGTGTGTGTGTGTTTTAAACCCTGCAGGAAGTGGAGAAGAGAGGAAGTGAGGTGTTTAGCTCTGAAGTGGGGCAGTTTTAATCACGGGGAGCGGAATCCTGCATGCCCTGCTTTGCCATCGATTATTGATGCCTGCCGCAGCCAGACTGATGAATCATTCAGCCACTAGATATGCCTGGGAATTATCCTCCTCTACGGACGACGGCACTCATCTACATAAATCACAAGCTTCTGATACACACACACATTCTCAGTTGCCTGAGAAGTAAGTTAACTAGAGCTGCTAAACTGAAGTGAACTTAAAACATGCATACTGTGGGTCTGTGGGTGTGTGTGTGTGTGTGTGTGTGTGTGTGTGTGTGTGTGTGTGTGTGTGTGTGTGTGTGTGTGTGTGTGTGTGTGTGTGTGTGTGTGTGTGTGTGTGTGTGTGTGTGTGGACATTATTTGCTCCTGTAAAAGCATTAAGCTACATTGATTACCTGTTGTACTGGACAGCTACACTGAATAATATAGAGCTGGCGGGATTTCCCATGCATCGCCAGGACAGAGAAGCTACGTCTGGTAAGTCAAGGGAGGGTGGTGTTTGTCTATTTGTCTATAACAGCTGGTGCACAATGTCTAATATTAAAGAAGTTTCGAGGTATTGCTCGCCTGAGGTAGAGTACCTTATGATAAGCTATAGACCACACTGTCTACCAAGAGAGTTCTCATCTATATTATTCATAGCCATCTATTTACCACCACAAACCGATGCTGGCACTAAGACCGCACTCAACCAACTGGATTAGGCCATAAACAAACAAGAAAATCCTAATCAAGAAGTGGCGTTCCTAGTGACCTAGGACTTTAATGCAGACAAACTTAAATCTGTTTTACCTCATTTCTACCAGCAAGTCACATGTACAACCAGAGGAAAATAATCTCTAGACCACCTTTACTCCACACACAGAGATGCATACAAAGCTCTCCCTCCTCCCTCCATTTGGCAAATCTGACCATAATTCTACTAACCTCCTGATTCCTGCTTATAAGCATAAACTAAAGCAGGAAGTACCAGTAACTCGCTCAATACAGAATTGGTAAGAGGACACGGATGCTATGCTACAGGACTGTTTTTCTACTGTAGCATAGACTGGAATATGTTCCGGGATTCATCCAATGGTATTGAGGAGTATACCTGCTCAGTCATCGGCTTCATCAATAAGTGCATTGACTACATCGTCCCCACAGTGACCGTAAGTACATATCCCAACCAGGAAGCCATGGATTACAGGCAAAATCCGCATCGAGCTTAAGGCTAGAGCTGCCACTTTACAAGGCGCAGGACACTAATCCGGACGCTTATAAGAAATCCCGCTACGCCCTCAGACAAACCATCAAACAGGCAAAGCGTCAATACAGGATTAAGATGGAATCCTACTACACCGGCTCTGACGCTCGTCGGATGTGGCACAGCTTGAAAACTATTACAGACTACAAAGGGAAACCCAGCCGCAAGCTGCCCAGTGAAGCGAGCCTACCAGACGAGCTAAATGCCTTTTATGCTCGTTTTGAGGCAAGCAACACTGAAGTATGCATGAGAGCACCAGCTGTTCCAGACGACTGTGTGATAACGCTCTCGGTAGCCGATGTGAGAAAGACCTTTAAACAGGTCAACATTCACAAAGCCACAGGGCCAGACGGATTACCAGGATGTGTACTCCAAGCATGCATAGACCAACTGGCAAGTTTCTTTTCTGACATTTTCAACCTGTCCCTGACCGAGTCTGTAATACCTACATATTTCAAGCAGACCACCATAGTCACTATGCCCAAGGAATCAAAGGTAACTTGCCTAAATGAATGTCGGTAGCCTTGAAGTGCTTTGAAAGGCTGGTCATGGCTCACATCAACAGCATCAATTTGCATACTGACCCAACAGATCCACAGATGACGCAATTTCAATTGCACTCCACACTGCCCTTTCCCATCTGGACATAAGGAACACCTATGTGAGAATGCTGTTCATTGCCTACAGCTCAGCGTTCAAAACCATAGTGCCCAAAAAGCTCATCACTAAGTTAAGGTCCCTGTGACTAAACACCTCCCTCTGCAACTGATCCTGGACTTCCTGATGGGCCATCCCCAGGTGGTAAGGGTAGGCAATAACACATCTGCCACACTTATCCTCAACACTGGGGCCCCTCAGAGGTGCGTGCATAGTCCTCTCCTGTACTCCCTGTTCACCCAGGACTGTGTGGCCAAACATGACTCCAACACCATCATAAAGTTTAGCCAGCTGCATACCACCCTGCATACCACTGCTGGCTTGCTTCTGAAGCTAAGCAGGGTTGGTCCTGGTCAGTTCCTGGATGGGAGACCAGATGCTGCTGGAAGTGGTGTTGGAGGGCCAGTAGGAGGCACTCTTTCCTCTGGTCTAAATAAATATCCCAATGCCCCAGGGCAGTGATAGGGGACACTGCCCTGTGTAGGGTGCTGTCTTTCGGATGGGACGTTAAATGGGTGTCTTGACACTCTTAGGTCATTAAAGATCCCATGGCACTTATTGTAAGAGTAGGGTTGTTAACCCCGGTGTCCTGGCTAAATTCCCAATCTGGCCCTCAAACCATCACGGTCACCTAATAATCCCCAGTTTACAATTGGCTCATTCATCCCCCTCCTCTCCCCTGTAACTATTCCCCAGGTTGTTGCTGCAAATGAGAATGTTTTCTCAGTTGCTGATGACACAACAGTGGTAGGCCTGATTACCGACAATGATGAGACAGCCTAAAGGGAGGAGAACAGAGACCTGGCAGTGTGGTGCCAGGACAACAACCTCTCCTTCAATGTGAGCAAGACAAAGGAGCTGATTGTGGACTACAGGAAAAGGCGGGCTGAACAGGCGCCCATTAACATCGACAGGGCTGTAGTGGAGCAGGTCAAGAGTTTCAATTTCCTTGGTGTCCACATCATCAATGAACTATCGTGGTCCAAGTACACCAAGACAATCGTGAAGAGGGCATGACAACACCTTTTTCCCCCCAGGAGACTGAAAAGATTTGGCATGGATCCGCAGATCCTCAAAAAGTTCTGCTGCTGCACCATCGAGAGCATCCTGACCGGTTGCATCACCGCCTGGTATGGCAACTGCTCAGCATCTGACCATAAGGCGCTACAGCGGTTAGTGCATATGGCCCAGAACATCACTGGGGCCAAGCTTCCTGCCTTCCAGGGCCTATATACTAGGCGGTGTCAGAGGAAAGCCCAAAAAATTGTCAGAGACTCCAGTCACCCAACACATAGACTGTTCTCTCTGCTACCGCACGGCAAGCGGTACCAAAGCGCCAGGTCTAGGACCAAAAGGCTCCTTAACAGCTTCTACCCCCAAGCCATAAGACTGCTGAACAATTAATAAAATGGCTACGCGGACTATTTACATTGACACCCCCCCCATTTGTTTTTACACAGCTGCTACTCGCTGTTTATTATCTATGCATTGTCACTTTACCGCTACCTACATGTACAAATGATCTCGACTAACCTGTTCCCCTGCACATTGCCTCGGTACTGGTACGCCATGTCTATAGCCTCGTTATTTTTATTTTATTGTGTTACTTTTTATAATTTATTTTTTATTGTTCAGTTCAGTTTATTTGGTAAATATTGTCTTAATTCCTTCTTGAACTGCATTGTTGGTTATGGGCTTGTTGTATTTGGCGCATGTGACAAAAAGTTTGATTTGAATTGATTTAATCCCACAGACACATAGACACTGACACACACACATACACACACACACAGAAGTTCCCTACTGCTACAACAGTGAATGGACACTGTTGTAGCAGGGTAGCCTAGTGGTTAGCGCATTGGGACGTTAAAGTTCAAATCCCCGAGCTGACAAGGTACAAAATCTGTCGTTCTGCCCTTGAACAGGCAGTTAACCCACTGTTCTGAGGCTGTCATTGAAAATAAGAATTTGTTCTTAACTGACTTGCCTAGTAAAATAAAGGTTAAATAAATAAATAAAAATAAAAATAAGGACTGAGTAACAGAGATGTTTGTCTTTGTGTATTTTTTTCATGTGTTTTGAAGTCTGAAGTCTCTGTTTTGGATTTTCCTTAACTATTTGAAAGCATTCTCTTCCCAGTAAAGTTCTAATACAACACAGATTCAGTACTGACTACAAAATCAATGTGTTACAAAGCAGAGACATAGACAGAGAGAGAAATAGTGAGTCAGACAAGACACATGGAAAAGAAAAATAGGAAAGCAGAAGTATGTTGATGCTACTTGCTCCTGGCCTCTGGGTTTGGAGACAATGGAAGACTGTGAAATGTTTAAAGGGATACTTTTGGAGTTTGGCAACGAGGCCCTTTATCTACTTCCCAAGAGTCAGATAGGAAATGTATAAATACTCAAAATACGCACACACAACACACACACCACCTACATACTTTTCATCTTTGGAGGGGTTCCCTTCCTCTCCTCCCTCCGTTCTTCTCTATTTAATGAGTAATCCAACACCGCAGGACATGGATATACCTCACAGCCAGAGAAGACACACATACACAACATGGGCAATGGGCCCGCATACAAAACAACCCATAGGCTCTTTGCAGTGGTGTGGGAAATAAAGAGTTCTGTCCAAACTCTCTCTTCATTGTTAATGTGCCCCATATTGCCTGTTTATCTCTATTGTCTATCTCTGCTTTTACTTGTCTACAGTATCTCCACTGTCTATCACTACTATCCATCTCCACTGTCCTTCTCTACTGTCCATCTCTACTGTCTATCTATACTGTACATCTCTACTGTCCATCTCTGTTTATCTATACTGTACATCTCCACTATCCATCTCTACTGTCCTTCTCCACTGTCCATCTCTACTGTTTATCTCTACTGTCTATCTATACTGTCCATCTCTACTGTCCAAATCTACTGTCCATCTCTACTGCCAATCTCTACTATATTTCTCTATGTGTAATATCTATCTCTAATATACTGAACAAAAATATAAAGGCAACATGGTGAAATAAAAGATCCCAGAAATTGTTTATATGCACAAAAAGCTTATTACTCTCACATTTGTACACTCATTTGTTTCCACCTCTCTTAGTATTTCTCCTTTGCCAAGATAATTCATCCACCTGATAGGTGTGGCATATCAAGAAGCTTATTAAACAGCATGATCATTACACAGGTGCACCCTGTGCTGGGGACAATAAAAAAGCATTCTAAAATGTGCAGTTTTGTCACACAACACAATGCCACAGATGTCTCAGGTTTTGAGGGAGTGTGCAATTGGCATACTGACTGCAGGAATGTCCACCAGAGCTGTTGCCAAAGAATTTCATGTTCATTTCTCTACCATAAGCTGCCCCTAACGTTGTTTTAGAAAATTTGGCAGTACGTCCAACCGGCCAGGTGTAACCAGGCCAGCCCAGGACCTCCACATCCTGCTTCTTCACCTCCGGAATCATCTGAGACAAGAGTATTTATGTCTGTAATAAAGCCCTTTTGTGGGGAAAACTAATTCTGATTGGCTGGGCTTGGCTCCCCAGTGGGTGGGCCTTGCTCCCAAATGGGTGGGCCAATGTCCTCCCAGGCCCACCCATGGCTGAGCCCCTGCCCAATCATTTGAAATCCATAGATTTGGGCCTAATGAATGTATTTCAATTAACTGATTTCCTTATATGAACTGTAACTCAGTAAAATCATTGAAATTGTTGCATGTTTCGTTTCAATTTTTGTTCAGTATATCTCTATGTCAGACCTATGGCCCGTGTGTGTGTCTCTGAGTTGTTGGTATTGATGCACGGTGCTCTTTCAGGGTTATCTCTGACCTGGTCTCATACATAAACATGGAAATACAAACGGTAATCAAACCAAAACACTTTGATTTAATATAAACTACACACATACACACATGTGCGTGCACAAATACATGCACACATAGGGCTACAGGCACAAACACAAACACGTGCGGTCACAAACAAGTACAGACACATACACACACACACCTAAAGCACAGAGGATGGTCGAACCACTGATCAGTTGACCTGCTAAAAAATGTATGGGGCAGAGAGATGAAAGGAGAAATGCAATATGGAGTGAGAGATGAGAGAACAGGTAGTGGGCAGAGAAAGAAAGAAAATTGTGAATATAAAAAGTTGAGATGAGAGCTGCGGAGAGTGGGAAAAGGATGGCAAAGGGGAATGTACGAAGGAAACAAAGAGAGCAAAGGGCAGGTTGAAAACAAGAATGAGCTTTTATGTCTTATTTGGAGGTTAAGGTTAAGCATTAGGGTTAGCAGTATGGTTGGGGTTAGGTTTAAAATCAGATTTTATGACTTTGTGGCTGTGCACGCTAGTGACTACTATGCAAAGCTGCCTCCAGAACAAGATTCATGGTAAAAAAAAATAGAGAAGTTAGTAGCAACTCAAAACATGTTTTTAGAGATGAACCAGGGAAAAGCTCCCATATGAGATAAACCTTGAAGAATGTTTAAACTTCTATCTATACACCAATTATGTTTCTTCCATATTGATTTGTGGTTGTGAGTGCATTTTCTTAAAGTCAAATTTTACTGCTGCTCTATTTCACTATATATGGCCATTAATATGTTATTAACATATCATATGTGTAGTCAAATGTTTTAATTTCCTCATTACACACAAATACAAGTGTTTCTGCCTCTCACCGGTAGAAACGGCCAGCTACATTTCCTGGTTGTAAGCAAACCACAATGCCCAGAATTCCTTGCGATTTGGAGCTGTATACAGTTGACGTAAGAAAAATCTAAATGTCTGTGTTTGCAGCCAGCATTTTCAGACAGAGGATTTCGAAACGGAACTGAAGTCTCAATGATGGGGTTGCAATGTCGTTGAGCTTTGAAAATTGATGATATTCCATTGAAATTCCCCTTCACCTCAAAGAGGAAGGCATCTGATCCGCGCAGCAGAAAATAAGTTAAGCTGAGGTAACATAGCTAACTTTACCTAGCTAACTAACGAGCTAGATAACTAGTGAACTACATTTGTAATCTAGTTAGCTAGCATTCATAATATGCTGGCTAGACATTTCAAAGCACAACAATGTCATCAGCCAGCTGCTATCTGGCGATGTGATTTTTAACTTTGCAAGCTAAAATTAGCTTCGTTAGGTTATGTTAGCTAACCATTAGCTAGCTAACTAACTATCGTAGAGGCTAACGTGGCTATGTGTTCTAATTAGAGTATGATCCCATCAACATCAAGCTCAGCACCAAGAACCTAAAATCTACTAAATCTTTCCATAACTCCACGATGAGCAAATAAATCAACTGGAGCTAGGCAAAAACTAGCTTGGTGTGTATTGATGGGGACAAAGTAGTAAAATGTTGCCTAATCACTGACTTCTGTGCGTCCTACACACTAATCCTGCTGCTGCTGCTGATGATGATGGCTTTGACACCGGCTTTAGTAGTACAGCGCCTGTAGACCCATTGGATGAAAGCTTTCAGCCTGAAATAAGCTCAAGCTCAACAACATCTGAATTTGAAACAAGCCAGGACAGCCAAAGGTATTTATGAAAGCTCTTTAGAAAACAAAATCACCAATACACTAAGCTGTCTACAAGACAAGTGCTTATGAAATTTTTCACACCCTTCCAGTCAGTTCTTTGGCATGGGGGGAAAGGGGCTGTTCGTATACTCTTCATTCTATTCCCTCTATTGTTGGTAGTTCTTGTCTACTCAAAAGCACAACTGTATGTGCTCATACACAACAATACACAACTAGACTGTTTACAAGTCAAGCCCCACCTCAAACTTTTCTCATCTTTGCTAACAGCCCATCTCAATGCCCCATTATTGACTCTGAGTGTAACGAAACACATACCAGTCTATTGTACCCTTTTTTTGTTTACAGATGAACACAGATCATTGTATGGTTACACATCCTCATGATCAGTCTTAATGGCTTTCCAGGAGACTTGCAGTACAAACAAATCTTCTGCAAGAGGTCGAATCAGTGGGGAGTGAAAAGGTGTACGAGAGGCCACATGGCTGTGAAGTGCAGAAAAGAGCAGACTGTTGTCTACAAGGAGCCAGAGTCACAGCTCCACTAAACATCTCTGGCAACATCACCCCAGCGCCAAAGCCTGTTAAACCAGCTATCATTTCCCAACACAAGAAGAGGTTCACCAGCTGAGAAACATTCAGGAACCTACCTGGAACATTCAACCAACATAACATCCATATTTTGTAATATAATATGTAAATGCCTAGTATGATTACAACTGCATTGTGGTATATATGTTGCTAGCTGTTGTACATACAGTTGAAGTGGGATGTTTACATACACTTAGGTTGGAGTCATTCAAATTTGATTTTCAACCACAAAACAAATTTCTTGTTAATAAACTATAGTTTTGACAAGTCAGTTAGGACATTTAATTTGTGCATGACACAAGTCATTTTTCCAACAATTGTTTACAGACAGATTATTACACTTATAATTCACTGTATCACATTTCCAGTGGGTCAGAAGTTTAAACACACTAAGTTGACTGTGCCTTTAAACAGCTTGGAAAATTCCAGAAAATCATGGCTTTAGAGGCTTCTGATAGGCTAATTGACATCATTTGAGTCAATTGGAGGTGTACCTGTGGATGTATTTCAAGGCCTACCTTCAAACTCAGTGCCTCTTTGCTTGACATGGGAAAATCAAAAGAAATCAGCCAAGACCTCAGAAAAAAAATTGTAGACCTCCACAAGTCTGGTTCATCATTGGGAACAATTTCCAAACGCCTGAAGGTACCACGTTCATCTGTACAAACAATAGTACGCAAGTATAAACACCATGGGACCACGCAGCCGTCATACCGCTCAGGAAGGAGACGTGTTCTGTCTCCTAGAGATGAAAGTACTTTGGTGCAAAAAGTGCAAATCAATCCCAGAACAACAGCAAAGGACCTTGTGAAGATGCTGGAGGAAACCGGTACAAAAGTATCTATATCCACAGTAAGACAAGTCCTATATCGACATAACCTGAAAGGCCGCTCAGCAAGAAAGAACCCGCTGCTCCAAAACGGCCATAAAAAAGCAAAACTACGGTTTGCAAATGCACATGGAGAAATGTCCTCTGGTCTGATGAAACAAAAATAAAACTGTTTGGCCATAATGACCATCGTTATGTTTGGAAGAAAAAGGGGAACGCTTGCAAGCCGAAGAACACCATCCCATCCGTGAAGCGGATGGTGGCAGCATCATGTTGTGAGGGTGCTTTGCTGCAGGAGGGACTGGTGCACTTCACAAAATAGATGGCACCATGACGAAGGAAAATTATGTGGGTATATTGAAGCAACATCTCAAGACATCAGTCAGAAAGATAAAGCTTGGTCGCAAATGGGTCTTCCAAATGGACAATGACCCCAAGCATACTTCTAAAGTTGTGGCAAAATGGCTTAAGGACAACAAAGTCAAGGTATTGGAGTGGCCATCACAAAGCCCTGACCTTAATCCTATAGAAAATGTGTGGGCAGAACTGAAAAGGCGTGGAGGACTACAAACCTGACTCAGTTACACCAGCTCTGTCAGGAGGAATGGGCCAAAATTCACCCAATTTATTGTGGGAAGCTTGTGGAAGGCTACATGAAATGCTTGACCCAAGTTAAACAATTTAAAGGCAATGCTACCAAATACTAATTTAGTTTATGTAAACTTCTGACCCACTGGGAATGTGATGAAAGAAATAAAAGCTGAAATAGTTAATTATCTCTACTATTATTCTGACATTTCACATTCTTAAACTCAAGTGGTGATACAAACTGACCTAAGACAGGGAATTTTTACAAGGATTATATGTCAGGAATTGTGAAAAACTGAGTTGAAATGTATTTGGCTAAGGTGTATGTAAACTTCCAACTTTAACTGTATGGACAGTGCCTTCGGAAAGTATTCAGACCCCTTGACTTTTTCCACATTTTGTTATGTTGCAGCCTTATTCTAAAATGGATTGAAAGAAAACATTCTCCTCATCAATCTACACACAATACCCCATAATGACAAAGTGAAAACAGGTTTTTAGAGATTTAAGAAAATGTATTAAAAATAAAAAGACCCCTTATTTATGTAAGTATTCAGACTCTTTGCTATGAGACTGTTTCCATTGATCATCCTTGAGATGTTTCGACAACTTGATTGGAGTCCACCTGTGGTAAATTCAATCGATTGGACATGATTTGGAAAGGCACACACCTGTCTATATAAGGTCCCACAGTGCATGTCAGAGCAAAAACCATGCCATGAGGTTGAAGGAATTGTCCGTAGAACTCAGAGACAGGATTGTGTCGTGGCACAGATCTGGGGAAGGGTACCAAACATTTCTGCAACATTGAAGGTCCCCAAGAACACAGTGGCTTCCATAATTCTTAAATGGAAGGAGTTTGGAACTACCAAGACTTTTCCTAGAACTGAGCAATCGGGGGAGAAGGGCCTTGGTCAGGGAGGTGAACAACAATCCGATGGTTACTCTGACAGAGCTCCAGAGTTCCTCTGTGGAGATGGGAGAACCTTCCAGAAGGATAACCATCTCTGCAGCACTCCACCAATTAAGCTTTTATGGTAGAGTGGCTAGATGGAAGCCACATGACAGCCCGCTAGGAGTTTTCCAAAAGGCACCTAAAGGACTCTCCGACCTTGAGAAACAAGATTCTCTGGTCTGATGAACAAGATTTTACTATTTAGCCTGAATGCCAGTGCTGGAGCACTCGGGACCTCAGACTGGGGCGATGGTTCACCTTCCAACAGGACAACGATCCTGAGCACACAGCTAAGATAACGCAGGAGTGGCTTCAGGACAAATCTCTGAATGTCATTGAGTGGCCCAGCCAGAGCCCGGACTTGAACCCGATCCAACATCTCTGGAGAGACCTGAAAATAGCTGTGCCGCGACGCTCCCTATCCAACTTGACAGAGCTTGAGAGGATCTGCAGAGAAATACAGGTGTGCCAAGCTTGTAGCGTCATACCCAAGAATACTCGAGGCTGTAAACGCTGCTAAAGGTGCTTCAGAGAAGTACAGAGTAAAGTGTCTGAATACTTGTGTGAATGCGATATTTCAGTTCTTTATTTTTTTAAATAAATTTGCAAAAATGTCTAAATGTGTTTTTGCTTGGTCACTATGGGGTATTGTGTGTAGATTGAGGGGGGGGGAACAATGTAATCAATTTTAGAATAAGGCTGTAACGTAACATGGGGAAAGTCAAGGGGTCTGAATACTTTCCAAGTACATTGTAAATAGTGTTTTTTTTTATTTATTTTTTTATACAAATGTATTGACAAGTGACGACAGCTGTATCAGAAACCAATAAAGTGTCGATGACAACTTCTGGATCAATTCATTGTGAAATTCTTGAAATGTAGTTGGATAAACTAGCTTCAAGCTTAATGCTAAAATAAATTATGCAGGGAGTTGGTGTATCATTTAAACTTTAATTTGATGGCAAGTAAACATGCTTCAGTAAATTAGTCTGTCAAGATAGCAAATAAATAGACATGGCTCGTATTCAAAACAACGTTTATTTTTTTCAATGTGAGTTTACACAGCAGGAACAGTTATGCCAATTTATGACATACAGTACTAGTCTAAAGTTCGGAGACACCTACTCATTCAAGGGTTTTAGTTTTTAAAAAACAATTTTGTGCATTGTAGAATAATAGTGAAGACCTCAAAACTATGAAATAACGCATATGGAATCATGTAGTATCAAAAGTGTTAAACAAATCCAAATATATTTGAGAGTCTTCAAAGTAGCCACGCTTTGCCTTGATGACAGCTTTGCACACTCTTGGCATTCTCTCAACCAGAAAATAATAAAAATCAAGAAAACTCTGGAATTAGTAGGTTTGTCCAAACTTTTGACTGGTACTGTATGTACAGTTCTTTATTTTCCTAATGAGTGGCACTGAGGCTAGCTAGGCTAGTTATCCAGCTAGCTATAATGCTAGACTACAGTACATTTTAGGTTTAGCAAACATACCTAGCTAGCTAGCGAAACTTGGCTAGCTTGGCTTGTTGTGGTACTAGCAAGGCCGTTATGGCTGAATCGATGCGAATCTTGCGTAGAAAGAGCTTGTATTGTTACAGTAGCTCTGTACCGACCGCAAAACAACTTACTTATTTGTCATTTGCCCTCCCGAGTCCTGTTCCAGCTGGTTTGAGCTGCTGCCACTACTTGCTGGACTCGCAATTACTTTTCTTTCTTGCTCTTCAGTGTTTTCTGGATCAAATGACTGTATGTTCCTATGTAAAATAACAACAAATAAATCGTCACCCAGCTCTTCTTGGAAAAAGGAATCATCAGAAGCAGCCATTGTAACTAATTATTTAGCAATCTCGGATAGACACTGCGCGTTAACATAGCTCCCATGCACCTGTAAACGTAGAGGATGGGAACAAGGAAATAGGGCTCCCGTTGGCTGTAATCTTTAAAAAACCAGGGACAATGAGTCAATCAAGATATCCAGCAATGTCCTGGCAGATAGGAACATTCTTGAGACAAGTCCAATGGCTCTATTGAACAAGGACAAACATATCTACTCGCAGCTAGCGTGATCATGCAATCGGCAAAATCCACGAAAATTGCTACAAAACATAAATCCATTCATTTTTAGATCAGACAGCAGGCTCAATCATTGGTTGAACAAAAATTCTAAAAAACTACAATAGTGCATAATTATGTCTGAAACACCCTCTCATCACTCATAATTATGTAGGGAGACAACAACAAAAAACACCCCAGCTGAGACATTTCCCTTTAAGATCTCTCCCTCCCTCTACACATATCTCTCTCTCGCTCTTTCTCTCTAGGTGATTAGCTAGAATGGTGCTCCAGATGGTTAGTAATTATCAAATTCCCCAATTACTTGGGTGTGTGTTAATAATGATCAGTAATGACCATAAAGGAAAACAGCTGCCTCTAATCCGCAGGGAGAGAGGTGGGAAACCTGAGAGAGAGTTATTGTGTGTGTGTGTTCAGGACTTCATTACTACAACTCCATATAGGCACTCAATCACCAGAGTAGACTGAATGTGCATTTGGATCAGAATGTCCTTTAGTCTGAGTTTAGCTTTTAGTGCCCAGACTGTATTTTTCTCCCTGTATGTGTGTGTGTGCCTGCTTACCTGTGTGGTCCTGTTGCAGGGGCACAGTGCTGATATTATACTTGCATTTATCAACCAAAGGCGATGCAATTAAAACCGTAATGAATTCATTAGTCTGCGCAAATCAAATATTAACAATGACTGAGCTGAAGCAGACAGTTCTTGTCTGTGTGTGTTTCAAATCAACTCAAGTCAAATTTTATTAGTCACATGCACCGAATACAACAGGTGTACTGGGAAATGCTTACTTACGAGCCCCTAACCAACAATGTAGTAGAAAAAGTATCAAGTAATTAAAGAGCAGCAGTAAAATAACAATAGCGAGACTATATACAGGGGGGTACCGGTACATAGTCATAGTGATTAAAGATAATAAACAGAGAGTAGCAGCGGTGTAAAGAGGCGGAGGCATTTGATTAGATGTTCAGGAGTCTTACGGCTTGGGGGTAGAAGCTGTTTAGAAGCCACTTAGACTTGGTGCTCCGTCACCGTTTGTCGTGCGGTAGCAGGGAGGACAGTCTATGACTAGGGTGGCTGAAGTCTTTGAAAAATATTTTGGGCTTTCCTCTGACACCGCCTAGTATATACAGTGGGGCAAAAAAGTATTTAGTCAGCCACCAATTGTGCAAGTTCTTCCACCTAAAAAGATGAGAGAGGCCTGTAATTTTCATCATAGGTACACTTCAACTATGATAGACAAAATGAGGGAAAAAAATCCAGAAAATCACATTGTAGGATTTTTTATGAATGTATTTGCAAATTATGGTGGAAATTAAGTATTTGGTCAATAACAAACGTTTATTTCAATACTTTGTTATATACCCTTTGTTGGCAATGACAGAGGTCAAATGTTTTCTGTAAGTCTTCACAAGGTTTTCACACACTGTTGCTGGTATTTTGGCCCATTCCTCCATGCAGATCTCCTCTAGAGCAGTGACGTTTTGGGGCTGTTGCTGGGCAACACGGACTTTCAACTCCCTCCAAAGATTTTCTATGGGGTTGAGATCTGGAGACTGGCTAGGCCACTCCAGGACCTTGAAATGCTTCTTACGAAGCCACTCCTTCGTTGCCCGGGCGGTGTGTTTGGGATCATTGTCATGCTGAAAGACCCAGCCACGTTTCATCTTCAATACCCTTGCTGATGGAAAGAGGTTTTCACTCAAAATCTCACGATACATGGCCCCATTCATTCTTTCCTTTACACGGATCAGTCGTCCTGGTCCCTTTGCAGAAAAACAGCCCCGAAGCATGATGTTTCCAACCCCATGCTTCACAGTAGGTATGGTGTTCTTTGGATGCAACTCAGCATTCTTTGTCCTCCAAACACAACGAGTTGAGTTTTTACCAAAAAGTTATATTTTGGTTTCATCTGACCATATGACATTCTCCCAATCTTCTTCTGGATCATCCAAATGCATCTGGTAGGCTCATGTCACTGGGCAGCTCTCGGCTGTGCTTCCCTTTGTAGTCTGTAATGGTTTGCAAGCCCTGCCACAACCGACGAGCATCAAAGCCAGTGTAGTACGATCCAATCTTAGTCCTGTATTGACGCTTTGCCTGTTTGGTGGTTCATTGGAGGGCATAGCGGGATTTCTTATAAGCTTCCGGGTTAGAGCCCCACTCCTTGAAAGCAGTAGCTCTATCCTTTAGCACAGTGCGGATGTTGCCTGTAATCCATAGCTTCTGGTTGGGGTATGTATGTATGGTCACTGTGGGGAAGACATCATCGATGCACATATTGATGAAGCCAATGACTGATGTGGTGTACTCCTCAATGCCATCGGAGGAATCCTGGAACATTTTCCAGTCTGTGCTTGCAAAACAGTCAGCTGTATGTTGATAGTGCCGTCGTTCAGCCACGACTCCGTGAAGCAGTTTTGAATGTCCCGTAGGCAGTTAAATCTTCTGTGTTGGTCATCAATTTTGTTTTCCAAAGATTGCACATGTGCTAGCAGAATGGAAGGCAGTGGGGGTTTATTCGATCGGCTATGAATTCTCTGAAGGCAGCCCGCCCTCCGGCCCCTTTTCTACGCCTTCTCTTCACGCAAATGACAGGGATCTGCGCCTGTTCTCGGGAAAGCAGTATGTCGTTCACGTCGGACTCATTAGAGGAAAAAAAGGATTCTGCCAGTTAGTGGTGAGTAATCACACTTCTGATGTCCAGAAGTTATTTTCGGTCATAAGAGACAGTAGCAGCAACATTATGTACAAAATCAGTTTAAAAAGTCAGTTACAAACAACGCAAAGAAACTAACAAAAACACAATTGGATAGGAACACGTAAAACGTCAGCTTTCTTCTTGACGCCATCTTAAAACTGTTTTGATGTACAGGTATATTTCACTGATAGGTTAGACATCAGATGAAACACCAGTAACGATAGAGCACAGTATAACATACACACACATATACCAGCAATAGGCTGAAACAGCAGAACTGTGACTGTGTCTGGAAGTTTGGCAGTTTGGTATTCAACACAATACGTGCCAAGAGGTGCCAGTCTGAAATGCTTTCAGTTGGGCCTGATTGTGTGGGTGTGTGTGTGTGTCTGGAAGTTTGGCAGTTTGGTATTCAACACAATACGTGCCTAGAGGTGCCAGTCTGAAATGCTTTCAGTTGGGCCTGATTGTGTGTGTGTGTGTGTGTGTGTGTGTGTGTGTGTGTGTGTGTGTGTGTGTGTGTGTGTGTGTGTGTGTGTGTGTGTGTGCGCGCTCCACCACATCAGTGTTAGACTGGTTCAGTGCTGACCACCACAAAGTGCTCTACTGATCACCACTAATGTCCTCCTACAGCACTGTTCAGACCCCTGGTGACTAACTGGCTATAGGCAAGTCAATATTGGACACTTGCCATATAAGTGACGGCAGCCGTTATGGCGGTGTGCTGCTATAGTAATCAAATAGTGCACCGGTTCCAATTGACTCATTCATCCTCCCTCCTCTCCCCTGTAACTATTCCCCAGATCGTAGATATGAATGAAAATGTGTTCTCAGTAAACTTACCTGGTAAAATAAGGGTAAAATAAACAGTCTAAATGCTGAAATGCAGTTGAAATAACCCCATCAGGCCACATAAGACAATGGACAAAATGGGTACTGCGTTGTGCTGACAAACCTCTCCAAACAGACAGAGAGAGAGAGAGAGAGAGAGAGAGAGAGAGAGAGAAGAGCTGAAGGGGTAAGGAGTCCCTTGCCTTGAGTGGTATAGAGAATTCCTCTCTCTCCCCTCTCTAATTCCACCTCTTTTTTTTCTCCTACTCTCTTTACTTCTTTCTCCTCACTCCCCCTCTTCCCCTGCTGCTCTTAAACCCTCAGGCCTCAGATAACTATAGGAAAGTAAGCTTTGTAGTGGTAATGAAGGTTGGAACAATGACTCACCAGTGATGATGCTACAGGAGCGCTGTACTAATGATGATAATAATGTACATATGGAAACAACTTGGATACGGCCTCAGGACTCCACTTCACAAGTTGGTTCAATTGTTAAAGACATTGTTAAAGACTTGTTCAAGAATGACAAGACTCCACGCACTGTATAGTTCTTTAACTAAACTTTACGTCACACACACAAATAACAACACACACATTATTATTAAAATAATGAAAATAACCAACTCATCATCAAGCTTGGATTATTTGAATCAGCTGTGTAGTGCTAGGGCAGGACCCAAAACATGTAGGACCGAGTTTGGGAGACCCTGCTGTAGAAGACAGTGGTTCTGTTCTCTCATGACACCCTCTTATCAGACCGAACACGACAGCCTGGTAATAGGAACAGTAAACACACACTCACACGGCAGCTGCTCCTCTCTTCCGTCAGCTCTGCCAGTTCGGCTCATTCTCACATTAACAACTCATAAATAATGTGTGAATTACTTGAGACCCTTGGAGCATGCATTGGCGAGCATCCACACTAGCTGAAAGTTTATCGTTCTACAGTAGCCTACACCTGTCAATCAACAGATCAAAGCATCCTACTGCACACTGTATAGGCCTATTATTAAGGTGGTAACACAGACCATTCAGTGGTTCAGGGTGTGTTTGTCGTCATAGTGACAACTGCTAATACTGCTTCAATACTACTATGTAGGCTAATGAAAAATATAATATAGAAACTCACATTTAAATGAAATGTAGATAATCAACCACAAATGCTGTTTAGCCTGCACATCTTTTACATCATGACATTGCTTGCCTCATTGCTCAAGTGGTTTGCAAGTGATTTCCATTTTTCTAATGGATGTCAATTAGTTTGGATCTTCTTTTTCACTGTGCTCATCACTGTCTGTCCTGTGCAACCATTTAATATATCAGAGCAACAATATTATCATCACTGGCCAGTGATTCATTCTCTCAGCAACTTACCCCGACGGTTAATTTGGCCTAGGCCCATTTTACATTCAGCAATTAGCCTGCTTCTCTCCACAAAAAGCCTATTAGGCCTAATATTAAAAATACATATTTTTTTGTGGGTACTATTTAATGAAGCTGCCAGTTGAGGACTTGTGAGGCGTCTGTTTCTCAAACTTGACACTCTAATGTACTTGTCCTCTTTCTCAGTTGTGCACCGGGGCCTCCCATTCCTCTTTCTATTCTGGTTAGAGCCCGTTTGCTCTGTTTTGAGAAGGGAGTAGTACACAGCGTTGTACTAGATCTTCAGTGTCTTGGCAATTTCTCTCATGGGGTCTTCCTGGGGTCCACACATTTCTCAGAACAAGAAAAGACTGACGAGTTTCAGAAGAAAGTTATTTGTTTCTGGTAATTTTGAGCAAGTAATCGAACCCACAAATGCTGATCCTCCAGATACTTTAAATCGGAACAACAGTTTTCAACTGTTCCTAACATAATTACAAAAGGGTTTTCTAATGATCAATTAGCCTTTTAAAATGATAAACATGGATTAGCTAACACAACGTGCCATTGGAACACAGGGGTGATGGTTGCTGATAATGGGCCACTGTACGTGTAAAATCTACCATTTCCATCTACAATAGTCATTTACAACATTAATGTTAAAATATTTTTTTACTAATCAGATTTATATGAAATAACAGGCAACCTAGGATAAATTTATCACTCAAAAAGAAAAGGATAACAACTCGTAGGCATCCAGATAGTCCAGCCATCCACATGGACTGTTATCTTCTCCATTCTGTCGCAACTCCTCCAACACCAGATTTAATTAATCTATTTACTTTTTTCCCGCATTGAGGAACCATCTCCTATCAACTCCAACTTTTCTAGGCTCTAAGATCTCAGTGATCTTCAGGTCAGAAAGTCTGAGCTTTAGAAAGATGACATAGTTTCCGACTTTGAATTTAGAGTTTCATCTGAAGTCGGAAGAAAGCGCACTGAAGTTGGAAGTCGGAGATTTCAGAGTTCCCAGTTGTTTTGAACGCAGCAATTCTGTTGCGCACCAGCACCCTACGTCGTCACTACACATGCTATTTTATTCGCCAGATACTCTACATGCCCACCTTCTGGATACGCCAAACACAGAGGGACTGATCGAACAGCCAATGGAAAGGCAAATGCTAAATGCCCACACATTTGGGGTAAGCGAGGAGATGAAAGAGAGCAGGGTTGTACTTTAAAGTTCCACATAGTCAAATTCAATACCTAAATTCCAAAATACTGACAAATGCTTACATTTAATCGCTAAAAAAATTACATGACCCCTGGATAAAAATTAAATAAATACTAAACCCTCCAGCTGACTGAAATTGAAAAAGCATGACATTCCCCCATTTGCCTCCAGGTAACAATTGCCTAAATTTCGAATGGTCCCTTTGAAGGATAGTCTGCCAGCACCACCATCTGTAGAGAAAGAAGGTTCCACCTGAGCACCAAAGTATCTTAGAAGGTTTGGCATTTTCCACATAAACATACAAACACACACAGGTACATTACCGGTGATTGGTTGGAGGCCGTGAGACAGAGTGGTCCCCTGAAGACACCCTTCACACGCCGGAAGTGGCCGTTGCTCAGGTGTGTGGAGCTGATGACCAGGTAATAGCACGTGCTGCACGACATCCGACCTTGTGGGGCCACGCTCCCCCTTGCGCAGGGATTCGCGTGTTGCGGACGTCGGTCAGTCCGGATTACCGGACTCTTCACCAGTCAAGTGTCCGAGTCCGACCAAGGGGAGGGGAGGCGAGGATATTCAGCTACTGCTCCGGAAAAATGGAACTTCAATAAACTGTTTCTTCTTTATTATTAAATTAATCATTCAGGTTGCTTACAGAAATAAGCATGAGTAATGCACTGAGGGTCCGTTAAATAGTTAGGGCGGTAGGATTTGTAGCCTGTTGATGCCCTAGGTTGCCAAGCCAATGTTCAAGTAACATTAGAAATCTAGCTCCTGGTAAAGAATAGTTATTATTTATATCTCTCTTTCCTCCTTCCCTTTCCCCTCTCTCGACTATCCCTCTCTCCTTTTAGTTCTGGGGAGAGGCGAGGGTGTTTAGTGTGGCGGTATCTGATGGCATTGAGAACGTCTCGAGCAGATTTACCGAGCAGAGTTAGATGCTGTCGACAGGTGTATTGCGCCCCTGGAAGAAGAAAAAAACGTTATTTTCCTGATAGATTCCAGACGGTTTAGTTCGTGACTGTAAATCCAGTCACCGAGTTTATAGTTATCTCTGGTGCATGCAGACAGACAGACACAGGTGCAGCAGAAGCTGTGTCCGTTCTCTGAAAAGAGCGCGTGAGTTTTTGGTGTTTGCTGTTGCAGCACGGAGTGTTCAACAAAGCTACAGAGGCTGTTCCCCGATAATCTGTCTCGTCTCTTTCGTTGGTGGAGCTGTCACTGTGACACGCGCGCTCCAGTCACCCGGGTTCCGGCGCAGAGAAAGAGAGGAGGAGGGGGGTATCGCTCATGCCTCGGTTCAGACGGAGTAATCAGAGGCGCCTTTTCACTCTCTCTCTTTCCTCCGCACACTGAGAGGGAACGGGGTCGATGAGGAGAGAGAGTCCCGTCTGCGTAATCGGTGCTGCACTACAGCTAAAACCGGTTCTGTTGTGTTTGACAATCAGTCAGGTGTGTGTGTGTGTGTGTGTGTGTGTGTGTGTGTGTGTGTGTGTGTGGCACATGTCTGTTTGGGGACGGTGATCCAGCGAGTCTTCCAGGAACTTTCTCCCCGCCCTCCCTCTTTCCTTCTCTTTCTCTTTTCCCTCCCTCATCATTTCATAGCAACCATCAAATTAAAAGCGCCAATTAAGTAAGAAACCCCAAATGGCTCTTTTCACAGAGCTGATCGGCTATTAGTCAAACATTGGTAGTCAACTCGTATCCGTTTTAGGATCCAAAACCGTTGTGCAAACTCGATTTATGAGGAAATGGGACAACAAATGACAGCGATAGCAACATTTCCACATATAGGGCACATTTGGGTGATAACACAGTCATTACTGTGAAGTTCCAAATTATTTATCTGAAAACCCATTCTAAACATTTTGGTAGCAGTGTTTTGAATGAATCCCTCCAGTGTAACAAACAGTCATGTACAGTAGTCTTTAGTTTAGTTTTTGACAGCTTGTGTGTGCTGTCTGAGGAGAAAGTTTGAATTGGGACCCAGAAGTAAGATGTTTGTACCATTGGGTGTGAGTTTTTAAAATTGTGTGTGTGGATTTGAGAAAATGGTGAGTTGTTCTAAGAATTGTGTCAAATCCATTGAAAAACACTGTAAGCATTTATAAATTCGTAAAATATTGTACGAAATACAATTCGTAGCATATCATACGAAATGGATGATGTTCAACACAACTGTTCACAGTTTTTAGCGACCCATTTTGGCTCGTGAGCACTACAGATCTTAATTTGAGCCAATTTGCTATAGCATGAAAATAATCATGTTGCAACAGGAAATTTGAATTATTATGTCGTTTCTAATGAATGGATATTTTTTTGTAGGAGTTGATACATTTTATGTTAGGGTAAATCAAGTCTGAAAATTAAAAGGTGAAATTACAAACTTTAAAAGACTTTTAAAACCTTGAATACACTACAAGTTTGCATTTTCTGCTTTGCAGGTCAATTCTCATAAACAAAAGAATGATCAAATTAAGATCCTACATCTGTACTTTCAAAACTACTGGCTGAAATGATACAAAACCTTTAGATCATCACTTTAATTAGCTGGACAAATAGAAAACAAGAACCACTTGACAATGAACGCCTGACTGCAATTGGGGCGGCAGGGTAGCCTAGCGGTTAGAGCGTTGGACTAATAAACGAAAGGTTGTAATTCTGCCCCTGAACAAGGCAGTTAACCCACTGTTCCTAGGCCGTCATTAAAAATATAAAAAAATTGCCTCGTAAAATAAATAACATTTTAAAAAATTGTTTGAAAATTATGGGAGAGTTCTAGAAACTGTAATGTTTGGTGACTGAATGAACTAAGCACAAACACAACTTGCTCTATAAATACTTTGAAGAAATATGTTAAACATAAATGTATTTAGTGAATGCCATGCCTTCACAGTATGAGATGTAACTGTCTGTATCAGGATGTCCTGAAACATCCCATCACATCCTCATCACATACTGCCCATAAATATAAAGATACAATACAGGACGTTTCAGTATGAAACTAGTCCATCTATATATCTCTTCCTATATACAGTTGAGGTTTACATACACCTTAGCCAAATACATTTAAACTAAGTTTTTCACAATTCCTGACATTTAATCCCAGTAAAAATGTCTTAGGTCAGTTAGGATCACCATTTAATTTTAAGAATGTGAAATGTCAGAATAATAGTAGAGGGAATGATTTAGTTCCGCTTTTATTTCTTTCATCACATTCCCAGTGGGTCAGAGGTTTACATACACTCAATTAGTATTTGGTAGCATTGCCTTTAAATTGTTTAACTTGGGTCAAACTTTTCAGGTAGCCTTCCACAAGATTCCCACAATAAGTTGGATGAATTTTGGCCCATTCCGCCTGACAGAGCTGGTGTAACTGAGTCAGGTTTGTAGGCCTCCACGCTTTTTCAGTTCTGCCCACACATTTTCTATAGGATTAAGGTCAGGGCTTTGTGATGGCCACTCCATCATTGTCCATTTGGAAGACCCATTTTTGACCAAGTTTTAACTTCCTGACTGATGTCTTGAGACGTTGCTTCAATATACCCACATATGTTTCCTGCGTCATGACGCCATCTATTTTGTGAAGTGCACCAGTCACTCCTGCAGCAAAGCACCCCCACAACATGATGCTGTCTCCCCCGTGCCTCATGGTTGAGATGGTGTTATTCGGCTTGCAAGCCTCCCCCTTTTTCCTCCAAACATAACGATGGTCATTATGGCCAAACAGTTCTATTTTTGTTTCATCAGACCAGAGGATATTTATCCAAAAAGTACGATGTCCCCATGTGCAGTTGCAAACTGTAGTCTGGCTTTTTTATGGCGGTTTTGGAGCATTTGCTTCTTCTTTGCTGAACGGCCTTTCAGGTTATGTCGATATACAACTCGTTTTACTGTAGATAAAGATACTTTTGTACCTGTTTCCCCTTTACAAGGTCCTTTGCTGTTGTTCTGGGATTGATTTGCACTTTTCGCACCAAAGTACGTTCATCTCTAGGAGACAGAACGCGTCTCCTTCCTGAGCGGTATGACAGCTGCGTGGTCCCATGGTGTTTGTACTTGCGTACTATTGTTTGTACAGATGAACGTGGTACCTTCAGACATTTGGAAATTGCTCCCAAGGATGAACCAGACTTGTAGAGGTCAACAACAAAACATTCTGAGGTCTTGGCTGATTTCTTTTGATTTGGCCATGATGTCAAGCAAAGAGGCACTACGTTTGAAGGTAGGGCTTGAAATACATCCACAGGTACACCTCCAATTGACTCAAATGATGTCAATTAGCCTATCAGAAGCTTCTAAAGCCATGACATAATTTTCTGGAATTTTCCAAGCTGTTTAAAGGCACAGTCAACTTAGTGTATGTAAACTTCTGACCCACTGGAATTGTGATACAGTTGAATTATAAGTGAAATAATCTGTAAACAATTGTTGGACAAATGACTTGTCATGCACAAATTAGATGTCCTAACCGACTTGCCAAAACTATAGTTTGTTAACAAGAAATTTGTTGAGTGGTTGAAAAACAACTTTTAATGACTCCAACCTAAGTGTATGTAAACTTCCGACCTCCACTGTATGTACTGTTGTTAACAAACTTTTTTGAAAGTCCGTTAGGACATCTACTTAGTGCATTATATATACAGTGGGGCAAAAAAGTATTTAGTCAGCCACCAATTGTGCAAGTTCTCCCGCTTAAAAAGATGAGAGAGGCCTGTAATTTTCATCATAGGTACACTTCAACTATGACAGACAAAATGAGAAAAAAAATCCAGAAAATCACATTGGAGGATTTTTAATGAATTTATTTGCAAATTATGGTGGAAAATACGTTTTTGGTCACCTACAAACAAGCATGATATCTGGCTTTCACAGACCTGTAACATCTTCTTTAGAGGCTCCTCTGTCCTCCACTCGTTACCTGTATTAATGGCACCTGTTTGAACTTGTTATCAGTATAAAAGACAGGGTGTGATTATACCCGTCGAAACGTTGTATATTATATTTTTGCATCTGAGCTCCTAGAGTGTGTGGCCCTCCTTTATTTTCAAGTTTTCTACTCCGCTAGCCAGCACCTCGCCTAAATAGGTGTGCATTTCTTTTTCTTCTAGAAGGCACATTGTGTAAATCAAATGATACAAGCCCCCAAAAAAAAAAAATACATATATATTTTAATTCCAGGTTGTCAGGCAACAAAATAGGAAAAATGCCAAGGAGAGTGAATACTTTCACAAGCCACTGTATATATATATATATGTTTACTACAAAAATCTACGAGGGATTGGATATGATGCAGACAATTACATTGATGGAAGCAACAGTCTATCTTCAATATTAAAGCTGATCCACCCCCTGAAAAACATGTAGAAACTAATGTTTGCTTCCAAAACCAGATATTGTATCCTGTGTACCACCAGGGAAGCGCTCTTTAATTGCCTTTTTTCAGTATACAGCCATGGCAGTATTACCAGTCAGTAATTCCATGCTCCTTTTTAGCCTTCTTACCCATGGAAATAATTTTAACTGGGTTATTCACCATCACTTCACCCACCCTCTTTATATGCTGCATACTTCTGGTACCATATTTACAAAGTATCCAACACTGTGACTGCTGATCTAGGATCACTTTTGCTTTTCAGATTATGAAAAATAAGTCAGTGGGGACCATATCAAGTGCCTCGAATTAGGAATTATATCAGGTGCGTTTAAAAAATAGTTTTGATTTTTAAATGTTTTTAAATGTTTTATTATTTACAGTCTGCATTTCTGACTGGATTTCTGAATCTGCACGAAATAAAGACATCCTCTCTTTTAGTACAGTATATCTGAGCTTCACTTTCACCTTTTCTTTTCTAAGGAAACATATGGAATATGTGAGATTGAACCTGCACTATTTAAATCCGCAGCCAGATAATTAACTGTGGCCTTGTGTTTTCAGTAAAATATGGTCAATCAAGACATGGTCAATCTGGGTTATTAAAATGTTCCCATTCACTCCATATGCTGTGTATTTGTAACATCTTATAAAATGTGATTTTGTTGAGTAGAGCTTAATTTAAATACATATTATTATTTTGTATGCTTCCTGATGCTTCCTGATTGACCACAGCTTTGCCCACTCTTGGATAGCTGTGGCCTTGTTTTTTCTTCTTCTTATAAAGATATAAAGAATATAAATATAAAGAACAAAAAAACAAGGCCACAGCTATCCCATGGTTGTGGAGAGGGTTAATGATCTGGTTAAGGAACCAAACATTGTAGGTTCAAACCCTGCATGTGCATATGAAGAGAAGGAGAGAGAGAGAGAGAGAGAAGGAGAAGCAGAAGCAGAGGGAAGAGACAGTAGCTCTCTCTGGTATATTTCCTTTCCAGTTCCTCCCTCTGGCTCTTCCCTCTCTCCTCTCCTTATAAAATCAGTGAAATATTACACTTATGGTTTGGCCTCATATTTTCATTCTTATTTCTCACATTTATGCTCTGCAGCTACGATTGCTTTCACATATATTATTATCTGGGGGGAGGGTGTGTGTGTTTTGCGTGAGTCTGTGGGTGGAGGGCTAGCAATAAAGGGCTACACCCCTAAACACTGGATATTGGCACTGTACAAAGATTAAAAGAGTGAGAACGAGAGAGGGAGAGAGGGAGAAGCAGAGGGAGAGGGAAGAGACAGTAGCTCTCTCTGGAATATTTTCTTTCCAGTTAATGCCTCTGGCTATTCCCTCTCTCCTCTCCTTAAAAAACAGTGAAATATCACAGTTATGGTTTGGTGTCATATTTTCACTATTATTTCTCACTTTTATGCTCTGTGGCGAAGATAGCTTCCGAACATATAATAATCTGTGTGTGTGTGTGTGTGTGTGTGTGTGTGTGTGTGTGTGTGTGTGTGTGTGTGTGTGTGGTGTGTGGGTGGGTGGAGGGAGGTATAGCAATAAAGGGCTGCACTCCTTATCCCTGGATATCGGCTCTATGCAAAGATTAAAAGAGTAAGAGAGAAAGAGAGACCTAGAGAGAGAAAGAGAGAGAGCGCAATTAGTAGCCAAAAAATACAATCTCTCCTAGACAACTTTTTAGCCTTAACGTTCTCCTACAGCAAGGTGTAAATTTGGCCGTTTGGAACATACACTTATATTTGACAAATGTGCCTCCTTGGCTAATCTAATGAAATATAAGAGCAAACAAATAAGGGAAAATGGTTTGATATGATTGCAAAAATCTATGGAAGTCATTGAGAAATACAGTACCAGTCAAAAGTGTGGACACGCATAATCATTCAAGGGTCTTCTGTATTTTTACTACTTTTTACATTGTAGAATAATAATGAAGACATCAGAACTATGAAATAACACATATGGAATCATGTAGTAACCAATGAAGTGTTAAACAAATCAAAATGTGTTTTATATTTTAGATTCTTCATAGAATCGGCACCCTTTGCCTTGATGACAGCTTTGCACACTCTTGGCATTCTCTCAACCAGCTTCATGAGGAATGCTTTTCCAACAGTCTTGAAGGAGTTCCCACATACAGTATGCTGAGAACTTGTTGGCTGCTTTTCCTTCACTCTGCGGTCCAACTCATCCCAAACCATCTCAATTGGGTTGAGGTCGGGTGATTGTGGAGGCCAGGTCATCTGATGCAGCACTCCATTACCCTCCTTGGTCAAATAGCCCGTACACAGCCTGGAGGTGTGTTTTGGGTCATTGTCCTGTTGAAAAACAAATGTTGGTGATCTTTAGTAGTGGTTTCTTTGCAGCAATGAAGGCCTGATTCACACAGTCTCCTTTGAACAGTTGATGTTGAGATGTGTCTGTTACTTGAACTCTGTGAAGCATTTGTTTGGTCTGCAATCTGAGGTGCAGTTAATTCTAATGAATTTATCCTCTGCAGCAGATGTAACTCTGGGTCTTCCGTTCCTGTGGCGGTCCACATGAGAGCCACTTTCATCATAGTGCTTGATGGTTTTTGCGACTGCACTTGAAGAAACTTTCAAAGTTCTTGAAACTTTCCAGATTGACTGATCTTCATATCTTAAAGTAATGATGGACTGTCATTTCTCTTTGCTTCTTTGAGCTGTTCTTGCAATAACATGGACTTGGTCATTTACCAAACAGGGCAATCTTCTGTATACCCCCCCTACCTTGTGAAAACACAACTGATTGGCTCAAACACATTAAGAAAGAAAGAAATTCCATAAATTAACTTTTATCAAGGCACACCTGTTAATTGAAATGTATTCCAGGTGACAACCTCATGAAGCTGGTTGAGAGAATGTCAGCAAGGCAAAGGGTGGCTACTTTGAAGAATCTCAAATATAAAATATATTTTGATTCATGTAATACCTTTTTGGTTACTACATGATGCCATGTGTGTTATTTCCTAGTTTTGATGTCTTCACTATTATTCTACAATGCAGAAAATAGTAAAAAAATAAAGAAAAACCCTTGAATGAGTAGGTGTGTCCAAACTTTGACTGGTACTGTACATATATTGTAGGTAGGGGTAAAGTGTCTAGGCAACAGGATAGAAAATAAACAGTAGCAACAGCGTATGTGATGAGTCAAAAGGGTCAGTGCAGATAGTCACCCCGTCATCTACCCATCTGCTCCCTCCATCCCTCTTTGGGATCTGACTGTAGCAGTTGTACTGTTCTTCGTCTGTCTGGAACTGTGCTTTATGTCCTCTCTGTGTAGCTGCTATATATGTAGAGAATAGTAAAAATGACTGAAAAACCCTTGAATGAGTAGGTGTGTCCAACCTTTTGACTGGTACTGTACAGTATATCTAGAGAACCAGACAACAAAAATATACAACAAAAATATGGGGAAACACTGAAGCAATACATACACACCCTAAGAACAAAAACAGAACAGCACATGAGAAATCAGTTGGACGTAATTTAGTTATCCATAGAATCAAATCACTTCTGGGAGAATTGTAATAAATTAAACAAACCTCATCATGAGGAATTGGCAATCCAAAATGGTGATACAGTATGTGGAGAAATCACTTTGCAAGCCTCTACAGCAATATAACAAAGAGTCCGGAACAAAAAGATACACAAGAAAAATTACAAATCCTTGAATCAGCAGTTAAAGACTATCAAAATCCTGTGGATAATCCTATTACAGAACCATCATTATTGGGAAAAGTATACACTCTACAACCCAAAAAGGTAGTGGTGCTGATGGTATTTTAAATGAAATGATCAATTTTACAGACCACAAATTCAAATTGGCTATACTCAAACTCTTCAACATTCTCCTCACTGCAGGTGTTTTCCTCGATATTTGGAACCAAGGATTGATCACACAAATCTATAAAAATTGAGACAAATTGGACCCAAATAATTAGAGGAATTTTTGCTTTAACAGCAACTCGGAGAAAATTCTCTGCAGTATCATAAATAGCAGACTACGTAATTTCCTTGATGAACACAACGTTCTGAGCAGAAGCCAGATTGGATATTTACCAAATTACTGTACAACAGACCACTTATATACCTTACACATTCTAATTGACAAACAAGTCAACCAAAACAAAGGAAAAATATACTCATATTTTGTAGACTTCAAGAAAGCATTTGATTCAATTTGTCACAAAGGTATTTTTTAAATAAACAAATAGAATGTGGTATTGGAGGGAAAACATTATGTTATTAAATCAATGTACATGAAAAAGAAATGTGTGGTTGAAATTGTCTTCTCCACTCAGGTACGTGGAGTGAAACAGGGCTGCTCAATAAGTCCAACACTATTTAACATCTACATTAATGAATTGGCAAAAACATTAGAAGAATCTGCAGCACCTGGTCACACACTACACAACACTGAAATCAAGTGTCTGCTGTACGCAGATGCCCTGGTGCTGCTGTCTCCCATTAAGGAGGGGTTACAGCAGCATCTCTAGATCATCTGCACAGGTTCTGTCAGACATGGGCTCTGACAGTTAACCTTAAAAAAACAAATGTAATGATATTCCAAAAGATGTCCCGAAATCAGGATCACAAATATATATTCCAAATCAAATCATATTTTATTGGTCATATACACATGGTTAGCAGATGTTATTGTGAGTGTAGCTTCTAGATCCGACAGTGCAGCAGTATCTAACAGGTACCTACCTCTACACCTGCATTGCTTGCTGTTTGGGGTTTTAGGCTGGGTTTCTGTACAGCACTTTGTGACATTAGCTGATGTAAGAAGGGCTTTATAAATACATTTGATTGATTGATTGATTGATTGAGGTAATATCTAACAATTCCACAACAAACCTAATACACACAATCTAGTAAAAGAATGGGATAAGAATATATAAATATAAAATATATGGATGAGCAGTGACAGAGCGACTAAGATGCAATAGATTGTATAGAAAGATAGTGTAGTATACAGTATACAGTATATACATATGAGATAAGTAATACGAGATATGTAAGCATTCTTAAAGTGGCATTATTAAAGTGACTAGTATTCCATTTATTAAAGTGGCCAATGATATCAAGTCTTTAGGTAGGCAGCCACCTCTCTGTGCTAGTGGTGGCTGTTTAACAATCTGATGGCCTTGAGATAGAAGCTGTTTTTCAATCTCTCTGTCCCAGCTTTGATGCACCTGTACTGACCTCGCCTTCTGGATGGAAGCTGGGTGAACAGGCAGTGGCTCGGGTGGTTATTGTCCTTGATGATGTTTTTTGGCCTTCCAGTGACATTGGGTGGTGTAGGTGTACTGGAGGGCAGGCAGTTTGTCCGCACCACCCTCTGGGGAGCCCAGTTGTGGGCTGTGCAGTTGCCGTACCAGGCGGTGATGCAGCCTGACAGGATGTTCTCAATTGTTCACCTGTAAATGTTAGTGAGGGTTTTTGGTGAAAAGCCACACTTTTTCAGCCTCCTGAGGTTGAAGAGGCGCTGTTGTGTGGACCATTTCAGTTTGTCAGTGATATGTACACCGTGGAACTTAAAACTTTCCACCTTCTACACTGCTGTCCCATCGATGTGAATAGGGGGATGTTCGATGTGAATAGGGGAGAGACAGAGCTGCATTTCCTAATACACTGTGACAAATACTCAGACGAAAGAGAATCTTTCTTTCCCAAAATTATCATTCAGTACAAAGAATTTGAAACTATAAAGATGAAGAATTTGAGAATGGTCTACTACTATTGCTTTAATGCATTGTTATTCTCATTAATATTGTTGTAATTTCTGTTAATGGTAATCCCATTTCTACTACTACTGTTATTAATTATGCCTTATTGCTGTTGGTCCCAATGTGTGTGTAGAGAGAGAGAGCGATCAAGGGTGAGGGTTAATGTTATCAGCGTACACGGTTCACACAGTTCAAGGTAAACAGCAGATCACACACACACACACACACACACACACACACACACACACACACACACACACACACACACACACACACACACACACACACACACACACACACACACACACACACACACACACACACACACACACACACACACACACACACACACACAAAGGTGCTTATACACGTTTCACACACACACATTTCAAGGTAGGCTACTACTGTGTATTACGTAGGTATTTACACCATTATAAACCATTTATAAACACAATTTATGTGCAGTCATCACACCCACGTGGCCAAGTATCCACCATGTGTTTTTGTGTGTGTGTGCACTGTACACACACACACAGAGGCTGTCCGAGTAGTGGGAATACTGCAATTTATTGCCGTATGTGTATGTGGTTTTTGTGTGTTTTTGTTTGTGTGTGTGGATGTAGAGCAGACAGAATATAAAAATGCCATGAACAACAGAGTAGTTTGTGCCTGGATATACAATCAGGCATCTGTCTTCTGTGTTCAAATTGATAGGAATGAAATATTCTGTAATCTAAATGTAAATGGAGGTGAAATTTACTGTTGGCTGCTATGTAATTACCTACACTAATATTTATTACTGTTGTGTTTGTATGAGAGAGGGAGAGAGAGTGAGGGAGAGGATGGAGAGAATAGAAGAGAATGGAAAGAAGCGATAAAGATAGGGATGTTGTAGGGCAGGGGGGTGGATGGAGGGATGCTGGTTAGAGAGGGGGGATTAAGAGAGAGGGAGAGAGAGGGGGGGTGTCAGTTGTTGTCTCTCCCAGGGTGTGACCTACAGGGCAAAGCTCTCAGTTGGAGATTGAAAAACATTGTTTTCTGAAACCCTGGAATGAGCTCCGCACGCACGCACGCACGCACGCACGCACGCACGCACGCACGCACGCACGCACACACACACACACACACACACACACACACACACACACACACACACACACACTGACAAACCATGTTAGCTGGGTTAACTGTTTATTGATTGGCATTTCTGACTTCACAGTAACTGTATCACTGCTAGAAACCATGGTAGCAACTTAAAGGCATGATACAACAAAATGGAGGAATGTCAAACATCGAAAATTCCAACATTCATAGGACCTCAGTGTCCATCTTCTGTTATCCTTAGCCTCACACCTCACCTACTAAACATTTCTAATTCGAGTAGAAATCTTTGAAAGGTAGCCTATGGAAATAAGTAACAAGGTTTACTAACAACACAGTACAGTCTTGAGGCACCCTAACAACTTGTTTTGATACCTGATTAGTCACAAATGCAATGCACACAGTCTTCTTCCAACTGAATTTGGATTGTTCTTAATTGTTGAATTCAATTGTCACAATCTGATTTTTTTGTATTCTCTACATTATTAGCACTATAAAAATCTCCCTCTCTCTTTCTCTCTCCCTGTCTCTCTTTGACTCTCCTCCAACAGCTCCTTATCCTCTGGGATAGACTGATCAATTCTGTCACACTATTTTTCATATACCTCTTCCTCCCCTTGCTCTTTCGGTCTCTTTACCTCTGTCCCACTTCAATTCCCTATTTCCCTCTCGCACTTGCAATCTGCAGGTTTGTGTGTGTGTGTGTCTGTGTGTGTGTGTCTGCGGGTCTCTGTGTGTGTGGCAGGAGTCCATCAGGGCTTTGCCGAATCCTGAGATAATGACAGAGATTTTGAAAGGCTTTATGAGAATCTCTCGTATCAGACACACACAGAGAGGTGTGTGTGAGAGCGAAAGAGAGAAGGAGCAGTAGGGAGAGGCCAGTTATCACTTCAATAACTACGTGTGTGTGTGTGTGTGTGTGTGTGTGTGTGTGTGTGTGTGTGTGTGTGTGTGTGTGTGTGTGTGTGTGTGTGTGTGTGTGTGTGTGTGTGTGTGTGTGTGTGTGTGTGTGTGTGTGTGTGTGTGTGTGTGTGTGTGTGTGTGTGTGTGTGTGTGTGTGTGTGTGTGTGTGTGTGTGTGTGTGAGTGAGGTTGGACTGTATGGGAGTAGAGGTACCTCCCACTCTAAACACATTGGTCAGGGAGAGCCATCCCTGCTGTGATTAGACACATAGGTTTCCATGATACACACACATTTCTCTCAATCACAGAGACACAAAATTAACCACCACTTTATGTTGTTCTCCTCATACACTCAAAATCACTCTCTTCCATTGTCAGGCTACCTGCAGAGTCTGAAAACAACACTATGATATTAAAGGACATTAAAGCAGATTTGACTACATGGAGCTGACATATTGTATGGCGTTAAATCAGGTCGTGGTATTTACTCTACTATTGAATGCAGAAGGGCACACCTGGGTAGGTGAATCAATAGTTTCAATAGTTGATGCAGAAACACACACACACACACGCACACACACACATATATACACACGCATACATACACACACATACAGAATGGCTGACTTATACTGTATTGAGTTAGAGAGAAGAGGTCAGCTGTAAATCATTATAAGTCACAAACTCTGGAGACCTGGTCCCTGATTAGATTACACTCAATTTGAGGAAGTCAGAGACCCAGTCAAGCACATTCTAAGATGCATGCATGCATGTACACACTCACACACATTCAAGCCTTTACCTATCAGAGACTGTTAATGTGTGTGTGTGTGGAAGGGAGCAGTGAGCAGTGTGCGTGTGTTCGTGCATGCATGCGTGTGTGAATGTGCGTGTGTCAGTAAACAGTGTGTAGGTGGATTTGGGGTCAGTTAATCAGGTCTGGCTTCCCTCACGAAGACTGAGTCTGCAGAAATACATTAACCAATCAACAGCTTGATAGCCTGAGGTCAGCTGACCTTCTGATACAAACACTCCCGAAGCTCTGTCTTAGCACACACACGCACGCACGCACACACACACACACACACACACACACACACACACACACACACACACACACACACACACACACACACACACACACACACACACACACACACACACACACACACACACACACACACACACACACACACACACACAGAAAACTGCTGTTCATATACTCTAGCCTCAAAGAGAAAGAAAGAGAGAGAAACCATTGTGTATCTCCCAACAAAGACAAAAACAACATCATAAACGTCCTCTGGTTGACTGGCCATAATGATACTGTGGGCAATGCACAATCCCCCACTATCTCTCTCTTCATCTCTCTCTCTCTCTCGCTCTTTTGTTCTTTGTTGTTCAGAGAAAGGATGCGAGAGATAAGCGATGGTTTGTCCCTCTCTTTGTCTCTCTATCTATGCCCCCCCTCTCCCCACTCAACCTATCCCTTTCTCTCCTCTCCCACTCTCTTCCCTTTTCTCTCTCCTACTCCCTCGCTCTCTCTGTCTCTCTCTCGCTCTCTGAGGTGATGTACAGTTGAAGTCGGAAGTTTACATACACTTAGGTTGGAGTCATTAAAATTTGTTTTTCAACCACTCCACACATTTCTTGTTAACAAACTATAGTTTTGGCAAATCGGTTAGGACATCTACTATGTGCATTTAGCAGATGTCCTGTTTACAGACAGATTATTTCACTTATAATTCAACTGTATCACAATTCCAGTGAGTCAAAAGTTTACATACACTAAGTTGACTGTGCCTTTAAACAGCTTGGAAAATTCCAGAAAATGATGTCATGGCTTTAGAAGCTTCTTGCTTCTTGCTAATTGACATCATTTGAGTCAGTTGGAAGTTTACCTCTGGATGTATTTCAATGCCTACCTTCCAGCTCAGTGCCTCTTTGCTTGACATAATGGGAAAATCAAAAGAAATCAGCCAAGTCCTCAGAAAAACAATTGTAGACCTCCACAAGTCTGGTTCCTCATTGGGAGCAATTTCCAAACACCTGAAGGTACCATGTTCATCTGTTCAAACAATAGTATGCATGTTATAACACCATGGGACCACGCAGCCGTCATTCCGCTCAGGTTTGAGACGCGTTCTGTCTCCTAGAGATGAATGTACTTTGGTGTGAAAAGTGCAAATCAATCCCAGAACAACAGCAAAGGACCTTGTGAAGATGCTGGAGGAAACAGATACAACAGTATCTATATCCACAGTAAAACGAGTCCTATATCAACATAACCTGAAAGGCCGCTCAGCAAGGAAGAAGCCACTGCTCCAAAACCGTCAATAAAAAGCCAGACTACGGTTTGCAACTGCATATGGGTACAAAGATCATACTTTTTGAGGAAAGGCCTCTGGTCTGATGAAACAAAAATATAACTGTTTGGCCATAATGACCATTGTTATGTTTGGAGGAAAAAGGGGGATGCTTTCAAGCCGAATAACACCATCCCAACCGAAGCTAGGGGTGGCAGCATCATGTTGTGGGGGTGCTTTGCTGGAGGGACTAGTGCACTTCACAAAATAGACGGCATCATGAGGTAGGAAAATTATGTGGATATATTGAAGCAACGTCTCAAGACATCAGTCAACCAGACTCTATGATTGGCTCTATAACATATAACCTCTTTCCTGGAATGAAGACAGATAGGAAGAGTGTCTTTCCCCCCAGAGCATGCAGGTGTGATCGGGTCCATAATGACAACTGTCTGTCTAGGATGATCACTGTCATTGATTCAAACACCTGTCTGGAATAATCACAAGCATTGATTAGCTGTTTTTTTGAGGACCAGATCAATAAAAACACTGGATAGAAACTCCAAGCGCCTCAGGATCGACAGTCCACTTCATTTGATAGACGTAGAGAGGATAGGCACACGAGCACACACACACACACACACACACACACACACACACACACACACACACACACACACACACACACACACACACACACACACACACACACACACACACACACACACACACACACACACACACACACACACACACACACACACACACACACACACACACACACACACACACCATCCTTGAATTTAAGTGGTTGGTTCCGGGGTTTTCTGTACTCCTGATCTAGAGCTCTCTAGTACATTACTCTCATCTCTGTCTGAATATATGCTGATTAAGGGAGTAGAGGAGAGTAGGGGGAGGATGGGGGGATGAAAGAGGAGGGGGGAGAGGGTAGGGAGGCTTGGCAAGAGGAAGGGGTGGGTGAGATATGGGCAGTGAATTGCTGTCGAAGTGCATTTAAGATACATTTAATCTCTGGAATTTGGCAAGAGGGGA